>NC_057802.1:155969488-155977464 GCF_018294505.1 Triticum aestivum
TAACCTTGAGCTCTTCATCTGCTATCTGGAGCTTGATGATGACCTTGGAAGAAATCAGATTCAGCTCGGCCCCGCGGTCAACCAACATCATTGTGACCTTGAGGTTGCAGATCGTTGGTGAAACCAACAACGGCAAACACCCAACCGCGGTGGTGTGGTAAGGGTGATCCTCCTCATCAAAGATGATTGTCGTGCGGGACCACTTGAGCGGTTTCCGAGAATCTGCCGCTGGCTCCACAACATTGACCTCACGCGCCCATTGTTTAAGCTGGCGGGGAGAGGAGTGCAAGGATGCACCTCCGTCAATGCACACAGCGTCAATGGCCTTCTGGAATTCCTGCTCGATGGTTTCATCTTCATCCTCTTCATCACCCCCGTCATCACATTCCTTCTTCTCACGACCTTTGGTCGGTTTCCCTTGATACTAAGGGGCCTTGCCGGGGTAACCTCCTTTGCCACCTCGGCCCTTCCCGCCAACACCACCTTGGTCTCTCTCCTTATCACGCTTCTCGTACTCAGCCTTCTGCTTCTTGACGAGTTGCTCAACCTAATGACACTCTTGAAGATCGTGGCCCTTGGTCCGATGGATCTTCCAGTATGGTCCATCAGCCTTCCTAGCCTTCTCGGCAGCCGCGGCTTCCCGGCAATCAGTGCACGTGGAAACTTCCTTGCCGGGAACCTCAGTCTTGTCCTTCTTGCCGGTACTAGGGGTACTCGATCCTTCAAGAGCCAGCACTACCTTATCCTTGTGTTTCTTGTTGCGCTTCTTGTTCTTCTTCTTCTGATTGGTGGCGTCGTCGTCGTCCTCTGAATCAACATCGACGCTATCTTCGTCTCCTGGGAGTCGCCTCCCCTCCTCCGTTCGGGCACACTTATCTGCCAAAGTGTACAACTCATTGACAGTCTTGGGCAACCGGACGTTCATCTTGGAACGTATCCTGCGGTTGTGTATGTTGGACTGGAATGCGGCTATCACAGCTACCGGGTGGATATCTGGGATGTTCCTGTGCACCCAGCTGAACCTATGCATGTACTTCTGCAAACTTAGTCCTTCCTTCTGTGGGAGGAGCTGCAAGTCATTGGGCTGCCCTGGTTCTTGATGGCCACATGTGAAGGCGCCAACAACACTGGTGCAGACACCTACTATACAAACGGTTTTTAACCCCTTTCCACGACGACGCTTGGAACCGTCGCCAAGTGAGTGTGGGCGATAGGGGGTCCTTCCCACACGGCCCAAAAACCATCGGGGATAGGCCCTCCTGGCACAGGAAATGAGCTCGTGTGTGATCTGGCGAGGCATCGAAACAAAATCGTTTCCGTTCGTATGTACATCCCACATGGTGAATCCCAAAAAAACATTTCCATTTGTATGTATATCACACACAGTTTTTTGTGTGGAAACGTTTGTGCAAGATGTCCTAACGCAAACAGTTCTCTGCCGGAAGCCATGTGTGATTGTTAGTTGATTGAACACGCCTACTTTCTAGGAACCGTGTGGGTTGTTTGAGTTCATCGCCCACGGTGATGTCTGAGTAACCGTCTGCAATAGAAAACCCCAATAAGCAGGGTAATTAGCCTATTATTGATTATCCATGTAGTAATCAAATTGATATTTCTTATAAAACACACCAAATATTTCATATTTGTAAAACGGCAACCAGGATTTCATAATCGAACTACATCAGATAGCTTCGGCACTCAGTTACGCCATTACACAACAGCACCAAGTTTCACATGCAACATCGAAAACCTTTGGAAAGTAGCATCATACACGGTAAAAAGACAAATGAATCTCATCTGGGAAACTGCAGAATCGGAAGACAAATATTGAGCCTTCAGTGATGATGAATGTCCTTGCAACTTTAGGCCACTGGCTATGGATAATTGCCCGCCCAACCTTCGTCCTCTTCAGGAAGACTTCAATATTGCCTCATGGGTGTTGAATGAATACCTTCCTCGCCTCTTAACCACGCAGGTGGTTTGAGAGGTAATCAACAGTGAACTGCTTTGAAAAGTACTGAAAACAAAGATATGCATAAATCGCTGTTATAAATTTTGAAATGGCACAAGGGGTAAAAACAAGGTAAAAGAGTTAGTACCATCCTATATATAGTTGGCTGATGTCTTCTTCATTGTGCAAACAAAGATCTTATTGTTATTCGTCGCAAGTTTCTTCATCCTAACAATCTTTCTGAGTTTCTTGACTTGACTGATATTCATTGACATCTCATTTCCCCATATGCAAAATGGGTCGACAGTGGGTCTAAGCCTCTGACAGCAGGACCTACATGTGCAAGACCAAATTGTAAGTAACCTAAATATTAGAATGATTCCTTCAACTGAACAATAATGTTCTATTAGCGAAAGGACCATGCATGAGCATACCTCGATGGTAAACCGCAGTGTCTCCCATTGTTTCCCTGCAACACACATAAGGAAGATCTTGATCAGGTTAACTGAGAGTTGCCATACTATCAGTAGAATATGTATTGAGTACGTCCAAATTCGATTTATTTCACATGCATAACAATACAAAATTGTACCCACGGCAAATGAAAATCAAATTGCAGAATTGAACCAAACAGTTAAATGGACAGCATACCAAATGAACCAAAAAAGTTAATTGAGCACGACATTGCAGAGTAGAAACATGTACTAGAAGATAAGACAGTTAAAAAACAAAGAATACTTGAGAGCAGTACTACAAAATGTAGCAATTGTTGGACCAAACTGTTAACTGAACATTACATTTCAGATGACCAAACTGTTAACTGAACATTACATTTCAGATGACCAAACTGTTAACTGAACATTACATTTCAGATGACCAAACTGTTAACTGAACATTACATTTTAGAGGACCAAATTGTTAACTGAACATCAGATTGCATATTAACATTATAGAGGACAAATCAGTAGAAGGCACTGGCGGTGGCCTCGAGAAAACAGCACGAACTCTATTTTAAAGTAGACAACCGCGTGGAGGTGTCGATGGTGACCTCAAAGACGAGGTGCTCCTCCAAGATCTGGCGGTTGGCACGCATGGCAGCCATAGCGACCTCGTGCGCACGTGCGGCCGCGATTTGCTTCTCCGCTGCCAGATGCTACTGAGCTCCACGTTATACTGCATGCAAAATGGCTATGGGTGGCGCTTAAGTGGAGGAGGGGGATAGTGATTTCGGCGAAAGGTGTCGCGCCGTTGGTCGGGGCATGTGGGACGGGGAAGGAGGAGGATGGTGTGGGTGGGGCATGGATTACATAACCATATCGACGAGGCCGCGCAGCAAGAAGAAGGGTCGGCGGCGAGGATGCCACGCAACAAGAAGAAGGGTCGTCCGCGAGGAGGTGGCGCTGCAAGAAAAGGGTAGCCGGCGAGGAAGCGGCGCTGTAAGAAGAAGGGTCGCCGGCAAGGAGGCTGAGCTACTAGTAAGCAGCAGTGAAGGTTTGAACTTGGAAAGCAAGGAGGAACAGTGGAAATGTGGCTTTTGTTGGGAGGGAGGGGACGGGGAGATAGATATTTCCTTGGTGGTAGAAAACTTTCGCTCAGTGCTGCGAGAAATTGGCGCACAAGTGTGGTTCAAGCGGGGGTGATACACTGTAGACAAAGAAGCTTCCTGCGTATGCCAGACAAGACGGTGCGCCAAGATATTTTATATCGCATCCCACACGATTGTTTCTAGTAAACTGTTTGTGGTATACCTGATTTTCTCAGTATGTTTTGAAAGACAAAACGGTGTTACGGAGGGAAAGGATGGTTAAGTGTATGCTAGAACATTTATGTACAGTGAACATGCAACTACATGAGTGTCATGTTTAAATTTGGAATTATTCCAGGTTTGTTTGGCATTTTTATGCATTAATTGAGTTTCTAGGCATTTAATGTGCATAATTCAAATTTCAACTACAAGCACATGCTCCAGTGCACCAAAGTTTGTTGAAAAATCACATGTGTGTCTTTGGGTGAATTTATAGGTCCCATGCAAGAAACGGGAATGAAATTCAAACATCTGGGCATCGTGGCTCGGCCGGGAACATTGAGAAACTTGGTTTTTAAATTCCTGGAAATTCAAAACTAGCTTGAAAATCATGAAACTTGGCATGGTGTCATGACATGGCACCAACATGCTGTGGTAATGTTTTTGGCTGAATTGGGACAAGCTTTGGTAAAAGCTTCTGGCAAACCAGTGCTTCTCTCAAGAAGGCTCGTGGTTCCGAGAGGGAACGTGTCACCTCCGTGTGTGAAACAACATACACTGCCTTCTCCCGCCTAAATTTTTTTACACAGGTAGATTAGTCCAAATAGAAATATCGTGCTAAATTTTGGAATTATTCCGGGTTCGTTTGGCCTTTTTTATACATTAATTGAATTTCTAGGCATTTAATGTGCATAATTAAAATTTGAACTACAAGCACATGCTCCTTTGCACCAAAGTTGGTTGAAAAATCACATGTGTGTCCTTGGGTGAATTTCTAGGTCCCATGCAAGAAATGGGAATGAAAGTCAAACATCTGGGCGTCGTGGCTCAGCTGGAAATATTGAGAAAAATGGTTTTTTAATTCCTGTAAATACAAAACACGCCTGAAAATCATGAAACTAGGCATGGTGTCATGACATGGTACCAACATGTTGTGGTAAATTTTTTGGCCGAATTGGGACAAGCTTTGGTATATGCTTCTTGCAAACCAGAGCTTCTCTCAAGAAGGCTTGTGGTTCCGAGAAGGAACGTGTCACCTCCGTGTGCGAAATGACATAAACTGCCTTCTCCCGCTTTATTTTTTTACACAGGTAGATTATACCAAATAGAAGTATCGTGCTAAATTTTGGAATTATTCAAGGTTCGTTGGGCTTTTTTTCTACATTAATTGAAATTCTGGGCATTTAATGTGCATAATTCAAATTTGAACTACAAGCACATGCTCTAGTGCACCAAAGTTGATTGAAAAATCGCATGTGTGTTCTTGGGTGAATTTCTAGGTCCCATGCATGAAATGGGAATGAAATTCAAACATCGGGGCGTCGTGGCTCGGCTGGAAATATTGAGAAACTTGGTTTTTTAATTCCTGTAAATCGAAAACACGCCTGAAAATCTTGAAACTTGGCATGGTGTCATGACATGGCACTGATGCGGCTTGAAGCTACGTTGGTATTTCCCCAAAGAGGAAGCGATGATGCAGCACAACGGTGGTAGGTATTTCCCTCAGTTATGAGACCAAGGTTATCGAACCAGTAGGAGAACCAAGCAACACAACGTAAAGAGCCCCTGGACACAAATAACAAATACTCGCAACCCGACGTGTAAAAGGGGTTGTCAATCCCTTTCGGGTAGCGGCGCCCCAAGATAGGCAAACGGTAGTGAATAAAATTGTAGTAGATTGATAGATTGAACGCCAAATAAAATAAATAAGAATAAAATAAATAAGAATAAAATTTAGCTTAACAGAGCTGAAAATAAAAGCAAAGGAAAAGTAGATCGCAAAGGCAAATAATATGAGAAAGAGACCCGGGGGCCGTAGGTTTCACTAGTGGCTTCTCTCGAGAAAAATAGCAAACGGTGGGTAAACAATTTACTGTTGGTCAATTGATAGAACTTCAAATAATCATGACGATATCCAGGCAATAATCATTACATAGGCATCACGTCCAAGATTAGTAGACCGACTCCTCCCTGCATCTACTACTATTACTCCACACATCGACCGCTATCCAGCATACATCTAGTGTATTAAGTTCATGGGGAAACAGAGTAATGCAATAAGAAAGATGACATGATGTAGACAAGATCTATCTATGTAGAGATAGACCCCATCATTTTATCCTTAGTAGCAATGATACATACGTGTCGGTTCCCCTTCTGTCACTGGGATCAAGCACCGTAATATCGAACCCACTACAAAGCACCTCTTCCCATTGCAAGATAAATATATCAAGTTGGCCAAACAAAACCCAAATATCAGAGAAGAAATATGAGGCTATAAGCAATCATACATATAAGAGATCAAAGAAACTCAAATAACTTTCATGGATATAGAGAGATAGATCTGATCATAAACTCAAAGTTCATCTGATCCCAACAAACACACCGCAAAAAGAGTTACATCATATGGATCTCCAAGAGACCATTGTATTGAGAATCAAATGAGAGAGAGGAAGCCATCTAGCTACTAACTACGGACCCGAAGGTCTACAAAGAAATACTCATGCATCATCGGAGAGGCACCAATGGAAGTGGTGAACCCCTCCATGATTGTGTCTAGATTCGATCTGGTGGTTCTGGACTCTGCGGTGGCTGGAATTTATTTTTGTCGACTCCCCTAGGGTTTTGGGAATATTGGGGTATTTATAGAGCAAAGAGGCAGTCCGGGGGCACCCGAGGTGGGCACGACCCACCAGGGTGCGCCTGGGCCTCCTGGGGCGCCCTGGTGGGTTGTGCTCCCCTCAGAGCACCCCCAGGCGCTGCCTTGGCCCATTGGGTGTCTTCTGGTCCATAAAAAATCTCCGTGAGGTTTCGTTGCATTTGGACTCCGTTTGGTATTGATTTCCTACAATGTAAAAAACATGCAAAAAACAACAACTCACACTTGGCACTATGTCAATAGGTTAGTACCAAAAAATGATATAAAATGATTATAAAACATCCAAGATTGATAATATAACAGCATGGAACAATAAAAAATTATAGATACGTTGGAGATGTATCAGCATCCCCAAGCTTAACTCCTGCTCGTCCTCGAGTGGGTAAGTGATAAAAACAGAATTTTTGATGTGGAATGCTGCCTAACATGTCATATCATATTCTTTTCTTTATAGCATGGACATTTGGACTTTTATATTGTTCAAAGCAATAGTCTAGTTTTGACATGATAACTTAAATACTCAAGCATATCAACAAGCAACCATGTCTTTTAAAATATCAACGCTAAAATAAGCTATCCCTAGCCCATCATGCTCAATCATTGATCCATTCATGAAACACACTTGCATATTAACGACACCCAATACTCAAGTTCGATCATAGTGCCTCCTAGTTGGTGCTTTATAAGAGAAGATGGAGACGCAAATTCAAAATAAAAATTGTGTAAAGTAAAAGAAAGGCCCTTTGCGGAGGGAAGTAGGGATTTGTAGAGGTGCCAGAGCTCAAAGCGAAAATTGAGAGATAAAAACATTTTGGGAGGTGTGCCTTTCCCACCAACGAAAATGACTTAATGGTCCCAACACTTTCCATCCTAGATATATCATAGGCGGTTCCCAAACAGAAATTAATGTTTATTCCTTTTCAACCATACTTTCACTTTCCATGGCTAGCCATATCCATAGTTGTCCTCCTTACCAACAGTTTCCAAGGAATTTATTATTTGACAACATAAAGTAAATTCATTTTTTATTTCGGGACTAGGCATCCCTAATACCTTTGCCTTACTCTCGTGCAATGACAAGTGAATAAACACTCATCGCAAGAATAACACATCTAGCATAGAAAATATTAGCCACCCCTCACCGCTCCACGAGCGAAACAAACACACAAAAGAGAAGTTTATTTTGAAAATTAGAGATGGCACATACAAATTTTCTTAGAATGGCAAAAGAATACTGCATATAGGTAGGTATAGTGGACTCATATGGCAAAACTGGTTTAAACACTACTGGAATCAGCTAATTTGCCATCTGCCAGATCTTTGCCGTCTGCTAGCTGACGGCAAAGAAGCTCTTTGCCATCAGCTACACATAAACAGACGGCAAAGAAAAGGATGACGGCAAAGAAGCTCTTTGCCATCTGCCAGGTCTTTGCCGTCCGCCAGCGGACGGCAAAGAGTGTGGTGGCCCCCACCCCCCGCTCGTTTGAAAAAATCCTAACAGCCCACCTCTTTGCCGTCCGCTAGCGGACGGCAAAGAGGCAGAAAGGCGGACGGCAAAGGCTGGCGGACGGCAAAGAGGGCACTTGCCTAACGGCAGGTACCCCCCGCCCGTTACTCACTTC
>NC_057802.1:155979896-156062451 GCF_018294505.1 Triticum aestivum
GATTTTGTTATGAAAAACATCATATATAATTGTGTTGATCGGGTAGTTTTAAATGTGCAGTTGTTTCATCGCTGCGAGGTTTGGTGTTCGACGACCTCGCCGTGCGTTTGACGAGCTCTGCCCCTTCGTTCGTGGGTGAGCACAAATGACATGTCCTCCTCCCCCATTAATTATTTGATCTATTCCGATGAAACTTGATAGCTAGATATATATGTGTCTTGAATCATCAGTATGCGTAACCAATATGTGTCTCCCGTTCGAAAGCGTCATAGTTATAAATATGCATGCATTTGCATATTTATAACCTTGATTCTTTCGAATTGTCCAACGCTATCCATGGACAGCCCGAGTATGTTTAGATTGGGTTCGTTTTCCCATATGCTTTGCTCCGGATCCGACGCATAAATTTCGTCAGTGCCTCCCCTATAGTTCTCCGGGTACACATCCTCTCTGTTTATTGCAGAGACGTGTATCAGGAGAACAGTGGGGAGGTGCTGCCGAAATTTTGCGTAGGATCCGGGGCATAGCATGGGAAAATGAACCCAATCTAAACATACTCGGGTGGGATTAGGACCTATCATTACCTATTAGAGTGTAGGTTGCATGGACGTAATAAAATTGACAAAGTAGATCAACTGATGAATACATACATGGTGAATTATATATATATATATATATATTTGTTGTGTGTCTTGTAGCTCTGAAAGTCAAGATGAGTGATCGTGCGTGGATGTACACCGGTCACACTGGTCAGAACAAATGGAGCACTGAATGGTTCACAAAAACCAAGGGGTTTGTGCGAGCCCCATTTGCAAATGGCCAGAGGAAAACCTGGTGCCCCTGTTTACGGTGCGGCAATTGGGAAAAGAGGACAGAGGCTGAAATGGGCAAACACCTGCAGAAGAGTGGTTTTACGCCCGATTATACAGTGTGGACATTTCATGGTGAGTCTGCCCAACGTGACCGAGCTGAGGTGGATCGTCGTCGCACCGACGAGCATGGTACCGGTATGGAAAACATGGTGCAAGACTTTGATGATGCTCGGGATTCGGACGAGGAGATGGAGGAATCTGCAAAGGCCTTCAATGAAATGTTGGAGTCTTCAAAACATCCGCTCCATGAGCACACTAAGCTTTGTCAGTTGGATGCCATCTCACAAGTAATGGCTCTGAAAGCTCAGTTCAACTTGGGCAGAGAATGCTATGATGCAATGATGACAGTATTTGGACGCTTTCTACCCAAAGGCCATGTAATGCCTGCAAACCTGTACCAGTCGGACAAAATCCTCCGTGCACTGAAGATGCCCTATGATAAGATACATGCCTGTGAGATAGGATGTGTCTTTTTTAGGCTTGACTATGCGGACTTGAACTGTTGTCCCATTTGCAAGTCTTCCAGGAATGTTGTGGTAGACAACGGTATGGGTGAGAAGACACAGACCAAAATCCCCGTTAGTGTTCTTCGGTATATGCCAATCGTACCAAGACTTCAACGTCTTTTCATGGTCGAAGAGACGGCCAGACAGATGACATGGCACAAAACGGGCAAAAGAACCGAACTAGATGCAGATGGGAATCTGATGATTGTACACACATCGGATGGTGTTGCGTGGAAAAAGTTTGATGAATTACATGGTGACAAAGCGGCAGATCCGAGGCATCCTCGAGTCGGCATCAGCACGGATGGGTTCAGTGTGTTTGGTATGACGGCAGCCCAATACAGTTGTTGGCCCGTATTTGTCTTTCCACTCAATCTCCCCCCCGGACAGATTATGCAAAGAAAGAACATTTTCCTGACGTTGATAATTCCAGGGCCCAACTATCCAGGGAAAAATATGAATGTGTACATGCAACCGCTTAAGGACGAATTGCAAGAAGCCTGGGATAATGGGTTCAAGACATACGATGCCTATAGCAAACGGAACTTCATAATGCGTGTCTGGTACATGTACTCGACGCATGACTTGCCGGCGTATGCGCTATTCGTTGGCTGGTGTGTGCATGGAAGGTTCCCGTGCCCCACATGCAAGGGAGCTCTTGAGTTTCGTTGGCTTCAGGCCGGTCGCAAGTTTTCTTGCTTCGACATGCATAGAGAGTTCCTGAATCCTCGCCATAAGTTCAGGAAACACAAGAAGAACTTCATCAGAGGTAGAGTTGTCAAAAACAATGCACCACATGCATTGACAGGCCAACAGACCCTGGATTAGTTAAACGCTCTCGAGCCAGATCCCGAGCGTCCAGGGTACTTCAAGGGGTATAATTCTAAGCACGCCTGGACTCACAAAACATGCTTATGGGATCTGCCTTACTTCAAAGACCTCCTTTGCCCACACAACATCGACGTGATGCACACTGAGAAGAATATCGCCGAGGCACTTTTTGGTACATTGTTCGGCATAGATGGGAAGTCAAAGGATAATACTAAGGCTAGAGTCGATCTGGAGGCGCTATGTGACAGGCCGTTACAAAACATGAAAGAACCGAAAGGAAAGCAGAACTGGACGAAGCCAAAGGCATGGTTCAATCTTGGAAGGCCGGCTATGAGGGAAATTATCTTGTGGGTGAAAATGCAGTTGATGTTCCCCGATGGGTATGCAGCGAATCTACAGAGGGGAGCCAGTCTTGATAAATTGAAGATATTTGGTCTCAAGAGTCATGATTGGCACATATGGATTGAGCGGGTAATGCCGGTGATGTTGCGTGGCTTCATCCCTGAGGATGAATGGCTAGTACTGGCAGAACTCAGCTATTTCTTCCGTGTTCTTTGTGCAAAAGAACTATCGCCTAGCGTGCTAGAAGAAATGGAAGAGTTGGCGCCGGAGTTGATCTGCAAGTTAGAGAAGATTTTTCCACCGGGCTTCTTTAATCCAATGCAACATTTGATTTTGCATCTCCCGACCGAGGCAAGATTGGGGGGGCCCGTGCAAAATCGTTGGTGCTACCCAACTGAGAGGATGCAGAAGACGCTTCGACAAAAATGTAAAAATAATCGTAGAATTGAAGCATCGATGACTGAGGCATTCATCACTGAGGAGGCGGCAAACTTCGTGACAGCACACTACGAAGCCAAAAATCGTCATTTGCATAATCCGAAGCCTCGGTACAATGCTGACGACCCTAAAAAGGGTGGATCCAACCTCAGCCTATTCAAAGGGAATCTCGCACCAGCCAGTGTTTCAAATCCAGTATCTTTGGATAACGAACAATGGCGGACCATTTCGTTGTATATCTTCAACAACCTGATAGAAGTGCGGTCGTACATCGAGTAAGTTCTCGGTACATAGTTTCGCATCTTCTATTTCCTTTGAACTGCTCTTATTCCTGGATATTTCATACAGTCGATACGTCGCCTTATTCTCGTATGGAGCGGTGATCCAAAAGGATTCTATCGAAGAGTATGAGCTTCTCGCAAAGCAAGGTGGCGGCTATCCCGGTTTCATCTCTTGGTTCAAACAAACGGTAATTTCTATTAGACTTGTAGGCTAATTTGTAGGCGGCTATCCCGGTTTCATTCGCTAATTTGTGCGTAATGCAACAATCCTTTCATATTAAACTTGTAGGCTAATTCAGAGTCTATGGACGCCGAATTGAGACAAGTCGCTAATGGTTTTGACTATAAGGTCCGTTCATTTGACAAATACGACATCAACGGGTATCGCTTTCGTACCTATGGCAAAGAGCTATCTATGGCCGACCGAAAGTCTACAAATTGTTGTGTATCTGCTATCGGCGAAGGAGGTACCGAGTATTATGGGAGAGTTGAAGCAATTTATGAACTTCTATTCTATGGTGAAAACCCACCGAATGTCGTAGTCTTCAAATGTTATTGGTTTCAGCCGAAGGAGACTAGAACGACTCATGAACATATAGGGCTAGTTGAAATCAACCAAAGCACCCATTTAGATGTTCCTGATGTCTATATTATGGCTCAACAGGCGACCCAAGTATTCTATCTACCGTGGGCCTGCCAAACTAATCCAAATCTGAAAGGTTGGGATGTCGTTTATGAAGTGCCGCCACGTGCTAGACTATCTCCCCCAAAGGAAGAGGATTATGAACCTCACATTAACCCAGACACATATGAAGGAGAATTCTTCCAAGAGACACGTCTTTCCAAAAAGCGTTTCAAGAACCGCTATACTTCACCCCAAAACATTGAAGTAGACAGCGACAGTGAATCCGACATCACCCCAGAGGAGGAACAAGAAGAGGTTACTGCTGCGGATGACCTGTCATTGCTTGACCGATTACGTCAAGGTGGCCTTGCACATGTTGATGCCACTGAACCCTATGAGCCCGTCATTGATTATAGTGATGATGATGATTATGCATTTATTGATGATACTGATCGAGATTATTAGTAGTGTCAGGTATTAAAAATTTTAATGTTGTACTTGATGATGATACACTTAAGTGATACACATATTATTATTCATGTCGGTCTTTTTTTTATGTTGTACTAATTTCGTTTACTGTTTGTCATGGCAGGTGTTGAAAGATGGTGGGCGCTGGTCGGGAGCGCGCCAAGGCCCTTTCTTCCTCGGCGCGTGGTCTGAGGTCTTCGATTCCAGACGTACCTCTTCGCTGAGCGTTGCTGGACAGTATGTCCACACCGCCGGGCCCTTGGTCGCGGGAGAGGAGGTAGGGTGACTGCTAGGGAGCCTTCCTCGCCACCACCCCCAGCTGTTTCACCCGAGCACGTGACTGCTAGGGTGGACTCGTCCGAGGAGGAGGCTACACGGACTCCGGTCCACGAGCCTCCGGTCCACGGGTCTTGGGCCCACGAGCCTCGGGTCGACTGGCCTTCGGCCCACGAGAGTTCGGCCCACGAGACCCCGGAGGAGCACACGTCCGGATGGGGTACCTGGCCGGATCAGCCTGAGGAGCCGAGTGTCCATGCTGATGATGGCGGGGAGCCGACTGATCTTGAGGAGGAGGGTGGCACCGTCTACCAGCGTGGTGCTACACGGCTCCCGCCGTGCCGGCGACCCGCGAGCAGAGGTGGTTGATCTTCCCTGATGGGGAGAGGTACGTAAGTGCATTTAATATTTCTGTACCTTCTGCATTCACGTTTCTTCAAATAACTAATGTGTTGGCCTTGTCATGCTGCAGGGGTTGGGACCACCATCATAGTGTCCGCCGGCCCAACTCCGTCCTTGGAGTTCTTTGCCGGCAAAACTTCCCGGGGTTTGTCACGTTGCCTGGTGAGGGTCAGCTTCCAGAGCTTGGGTTGAGCTGGGAGCACTACGTGGCTGCCCCGGCCCCGCCGGATGTCATTATCGACGGTGTCGTGTGCGACACGAGGGCAGACATGGTGATCAGGACGTTCTGGGTAATTTCTCCTTTACACATTTCAAAATCTTCAACTAGCTAGTTATTAATTGTACTAATCAATATTGTCTCATTTGATTGCAGACATTCTACAGGTGTGAGGAGGGATACGAGGAGGAGTGCGCAAATGTTATCGAGAACGTCTGCAAGCGCCTACTCCAGAACTTACGGCACGAGGCTCGGGTGCAGGCTGTTCGAGACTACTACGCCTTGCGTGGTATCAAGAAGACCAAGCCGGCGTGCCGCGATAAGTTCCTGAGTAAGGAGCAGTACATGAAGGTAATTCTTAAGGCCTTCTACTTAAGTTCCTTCATTTAGTAATTCTTAGCCGTAGCGCTCAAGTTTCGATTTGCTAACTTAGGCGCCTCCGAGATGGTGTGCGGATCGGATGGATTGTTGGGAGGTGTTGGTCGATGAGTGGTGCTCACAAGAATGGCTAGCCCTCCACAACCAGGCCAAGGACAAACGTGCCCAAATGGAAGGTGTGCCACACCATCAAGGCAGCTCCAACTTATATCAGTTCGGGCGCAACTGGGTATGTGGTTTGCTTCATGATTCATGCAATTCATTCATCATGCTAGCTTGAGCCCTTTAGTTACTAATTTTCATTGTTTCTCTCTTTCAGGCACGCCACAATAAGGCGGATAAGGTGCCAGAGGTGTACGACCTGTATGCCATGGCCCACACTGGCTCTTACAAGAAAGTCAAGGCTTTCTCTCAGTCTGACCTCGATGATGCAAACAACTTCACCAACATCTCCTCCCACAACAAGCTCGTGAGATATAGAGATGAGGGGAAGGCGAGGAAAGGGGAGGACTTTAACCCGAGCCAGGGTCCCATTGATCCAGAGCTGGTGATGATATTTGGTGGCGGGAGGTCCCATGGCTCCATAGCCATTGGAGATGGACTTATCCGTTGTCCTAGCACTCTCCCGGAGATCAAGGCGCGCCAGTCGAGCTCCGCTCCTGAGATAAGGCCTCGTGAACGGCCAGTGCAACTCGCCATCAAGGTTAGTGATACGTACTCAGTTATCTTTCTCCATTACATTGTGTGCGCTTCCATCAATGATTACAAATGGTCATGTGAGTGGTGTTGCAGGCTGCTATACAGACTGAGAGAGATAGAACGGAGAAACTTCTGACGGAGGTGGCGGAGAGGCAGCGGGAGATGGAGGAGAGGACGAGAAAGATGATGGAGGAGGAGAGGGCACGGAATGACATGCAGGCAAGGGCCATGTATGAGCTCCTTGTGGTAAGTTTCTTCTGCAGATTACTTGCTAGTCTTAACATTTGAGTCTCATTACTAACTAGTATGACTCTGTTGTGAAAACCAAATGTGCAGTCTGTGTGCGAGAAGTCCGGTCAGCCCGCTCCGCCGATGCCAGTGATTGCTCCTGGGAGCACGGTGAGTTTAATTTGAATGGACATTACTTGCTAGTCTTAACATTTGAGTGTCATAATGCTAACGAGACATTGGAAATGATCTTTGGTGCAGCTTAACTCCAGAAACGCATCGCACGATCCTTCTCCAGGTAGCGGCACTAGCCACCCCAGAGGAGGAACAAGAAGAGCCGGAACAAGAAGAGGTTACTGCTGCGGATGACCTGTCATTGCTTGACCGATTACGTCAAGGTGGCCTTCCACATGTTGATGCCACTGAACCCTATGAGCCCGTCATTGATTATAGTGATGATGATGATTATGCATTTATTGATGATACTGATCGAGATTATTAGTAGTGTCAGGTATTAAATTTTTTAATGTTGTACTTGATGATGATACACTTAAGTGATACACATATTATTGTTCATGTCGGTCTTTTTTCTATGTTGTACTAATTTCGTTTACTGTTTGTCATGGCAGGTGTTGAAAGATGGTGGGCGCTGGTCGGGAGCGCGCCAAGGCCCCTTCTTCGTCGGCGCGTGGTCTGAGGTCTTCGATTCCAGACGCACCTCTCCGCCGAGCGTTGCTGGACAGTATGTCCACACCGCCGGGCCCTTCTTCGTCGACCGCGGTGCCCAGCAGGGGACGAGGTAGGAAGAGAGGAGGTGGGGCACGTGGTCGCGGGAGAGGAGGTAGGGTGACTGCTACGGCGCCTTCCTCGCCGCCACCCCCAGCTGTTTCACCCGAGAACGTGACTGCTAGGGTGGACTCGTCCGAGGAGGAGGCTACACGGACTCCGGTCCACGAGCCTCCGGTCCACGGGTCTTGGGCCCACGAGCCTCGGGTCGACTGGCCTTCGGCCCACGAGAGTTCGGCCCACGAGACCCTGGAGGAGCACACGTCCGGATGGGGTACCTTGCCGGATCAGCCCGAGGAGCCGAGTGGCCATGCTGATGATGGCGGGGAGCCGACTGATCTTGAGGAGGAGGGTGGCACCGTCTACCAGCATGGTGCTACACGGCTCCCGTCCGTGCCGGCGACCCGCGAGCAGAGGTGGTTGATTTTCCCTGATGGGGAGAGGTACGTAAGTGCATTTAATATTTTTGTACCTTCTGCATTCACGTTTCTTCAAATAACTAATGCGTTGGCCTTGTCATGCTGCAGGGGTTGGGACCACCATCATAGTGTCCGCCGGCCCAACTCCGTCCTTGGAGTTCTTTGCCGGCAAAACTTCCCGGGGTTTGTCACGTTGCCTGGTGAGGGTAGGCTTCCAGAGCTTGGATTGAGCTGGGAGCACTACGTGGCTGCCCCGGCCCCGCCGGATGAGATTATCGACGGTGTCGTGTGCGACACGAGGGCAGACATGGTGATCAGAAAGTTCTGGGTAATTTCTCCTTTACACATTTCAAAATCTTCAACTAGCTAGTTATTAATTGTACTAATCAATATTGTCTCATTTGATTGCAGACATTCTACAGGTGTGAGGAGGGATACGAGGAGGACACGGCACATGTTATCGAGAACGTCTGCAAGCGCCTACTCCAGAACTTACGGCACGAGGCTCGGGTGCAGGCTGTTCGAGACTACTACGCCTTGCGTGGTATCAAGAAGACCAAGCCGGCGTGCCGCGATAAGTTCCTGAGTAAGGAGCAGTACATGAAGGTAATTCTTAAGGCCTTCTACTTAAGTTCCTTCATTTAGTAATTCTTAGCCGTAGCGCTCAAGTTTCTATTTGCTAACTTAGGCGCCTCCGAGATGGTGTGCGGATCGGATGGATTGTTGGGAGGTGTTGGTCGATGAGTGGTGCTCACAAGAATGGCTAGCCCTCCACAACCAGGCCAAGGACAAACGTGCCCAAATGGAAGGTGTGCCACACCATCAAGGCAGCTCCAACTTATATCAGTTCGGGCGCAACTGGGTATGTGGTTTGCTTCATGATTCATGCAATTCATTCATCATGCTAGCTTGAGCCCTTTAGTTACTAATTTTCATTGTTTCTCTCTTTCAGGCACGCCACAATAAGGCGGATAAGGTGCCAGAGGTGTACGACCTGTATGCCATGGCCCACACTGGCTCTTACAAGAAAGTCAAGGCTTTCTCTCAGTCTGACCTCGATGATGCAAACAACTTCACCAACATCTCCTCCCACAACAAGCTCGTGAGATATAGAGATGAGGGGAAGGCGAGGAAAGGGGAGGACTTTAACCCGAGCCAGGGTCCCATTGATCCAGAGCTGGTGATGATATCTGGTGGCGGGAGGTCCCATGGCTCCATAGCCATTGGAGATGGACTTATCCGTTGTCCTAGCACTCTCCCGGAGATCAAGGCGCGCCAGTCGAGCTCCGCTCCTGAGATAAGGCCTCGTGAACGGCCAGTGCAACTCGCCATCAAGGTTAGTGATACGTACTCAGCTATCTTTCTCCATTACATTGTGTGCGCTTCCATCAATGATTACAAATGGTCATGTGAGTGGTGTTGCAGGCTGCTATACAGACTGAGAGAGATAGAACGGAGAAACTTCTGGCGGAGGCGGCGGAGAGGCAGCGGGAGATGGAGGAGAGGACGAGAAAGATGACGGAGGAGGAGAGGGCACGGAATGACATGCAGGCAAGGGCCATGTACGAGCTCCTTGTGGTAAGTTTCTTCTGCAGATTACTTGCTAGTCTTAACATTTGAGTCTCATTACTAACTAGTATGACTCTGTTCTGAAAACCAAATGTGCAGTCTGTGTGCGAGAAGTCCGGTCAGCCCGCTCCGCCGATGCCAGTGATTGCTCCTGGGAGCACGGTGAGTTTAGTTTGAATGGACATTAGTTGGTAGTCTTAACATTTGAGTGTCGTAATGCTACCGAGACATTGGAAATGATCTTTGTTGCAGCTTAACTCCAGAAACGCATCGCACGATCCTTCTCCAGGTAGCGGCATTAGCCACCCCGCTCCTACATCTCCCTGATCACGGTAAGTTTCTCTAGTGTTTTGCTTAACAAATGCATAAAGACCTAGACTTAGCTTTATTTCCTCCAATATGCTTACCATAATGACCTAGAGTTAGCTTATTTTCCTCCAAAATGACCCATTTTACCTAGGTTAGCTTATAAATGATGCAGTTCATCCAAGTTAGCTCAAAAATGACCCATTTTACCTAGATTAGCTCCTAAATGATCCATTTTACCTACGTTAGCTTTAAAATGGCCCATTTCACCTACGTTAACTCCAAAATGACCCATCTTACCTAGGTTATCTCATAAACGATCCATTTCAACTAATTTAGCTCATAAACGATCCATTTGACCTAAGTGAGCTAAAAAACGATCCATTTCACCTAAATTAGCTCTTAAATGATCCATTTCACCTAAGTTAGCTGAAAATGATCCATTTCAACTAAATTAGCTCAAAAATGATCCATTTCAACAAAGTTAGCTCAAAACGATCCATTTCAACTAAGTTAGCTCAAAAGCGACCCATTTGACCTAAGTGAGCTAAAAACGATCCATTTCACCTTAGTTACCTCAAAAACGATCCATTTCAACTAAGTTAGCTCAAAAACGATCCATTTCAACTAGGTTAGCTCCAAAATGACCCATTTCACCTTACTTAGCTCAAAAACGATGCCCTTCACCTTAGTTAGCTCATAAACGACCCATTTCAACTAAGTTAGCTCATAAATGATCCATTGCAACTAAGTTAGCTCATAAACAACCCATTTCAACTTAGTTAGCTCATATATGATCCATTTCACCTAAGTTAGCTCATAAATGACATATACTTCTTGTTCTAGTCTTCTTCTTGTTCTAGTCTTCTTCTTGTTCTAGTCTTCTTCTTGTTCTAGTCACCTATTTCTAACTTTCTTATTTACCATTTTGCAGATTTCATTCACTTGATGGAAGCTAGCTTGCTATGATGGAGTGCTTGCTTTTCCTTTGATGAAACTTTGCATTGTATCTAGCTTGCTATCTTCATGACACTTTGCATGGTAATATATATATGGATGGAACAATGTGTATGGATGGAACTTCCTTATGTATGAACAATGTGTATGGATGAAACTGATGTGATATGTGATATGAAACTTATGTGCTAGATATGTGTTGGATATGTGCTGGATATGAAACTTACATATGTGATATGTGCTGCAAATTGTGGGATTTAATAAAAAACAGAAAAAACAGACAATTTGCAGGCTCTTTGCCGTCTGCCACCGACGGCAAAGAGCCTTTGCCGTCTGCCGCGGACGGCAAAGAAGCCACGTGGCAGCCAACTGTGCTTCCTGGGAGGTGACCCATTTGGTCAGTTTGCCTACAGTGGCAGACGGCAAAGACTTTGCCGTCCGTGGCAGACGGCAAAGAACCTGGTCAGTTTGCCTAGAGTGGCAGACGGCAAAGAACCTGCCATCTAGTGACGTGTATATGACATCATAAGGCGGACGGCAAAGACCAAAGGCTCTTTGCCGTCTGCGGCGGATGGCAAAGGTCTGCCGTTAGCCACTTAACGGACTGACAGCGCAAATATTGCCGTCCGCCCTCTTTGCCGTCCGCCGCAGACGGCAAAGAGCCTTTGCCGTCCGCCGCCAGGAAGCAGACGGCAAAGCAGCTGTTTACCGTAGCCTTCTTTGCCGGAGCCTTTTGCCGTCCGCGGCTGACGGCAAAGGTCTTTGCCGTCCGCCTTTCGAGCCTTTGCCGTCCGCCATGGCAGACGGCAAAGTAGTTGTTTCCTGTAGTGAAAGGTTTTTTGATGCACAAGTAGTGATCACACTTAGTGCAAGATGAAGGCTAGCAAAAGATTGAGAAGCGACCAACCAAGAAACGAATAATCTCATAAGCGATCATTAAGCATAATTAACACCGAATAATGCACCACAAGTAAGATATAATTTCATTGCATAATTATTGACTTTCGTGCTTGCATAGGGAATCACAAACCTTATCACCAATATTCTTACTAAAGCATAATTACTCATCAACATGACTCACATATCACATCATCATATCTCAAAACTATTACTAAGAATCAAGTTTATTTTGTCCAATGATCTTCATGAAAGTTTTTATTATATCCTTCTTGGATATCTATCACTTTGGGACTAATTTTCATGTGTTGCTTTTGACAAGCTCAAACAAATATAAGTGAAGATCATGAGCATAAAATTTCTTTCTCTCAAATTAATTTAAGTGAAGCAAGAGAGAATTTCTTGAAAATTTTACTAAATCTCAAATAAATCTAAGTGAAGCAAGAGAGCATTTCTTCAAAAATACTAAAGCACACCGTGCTCCAAAAGATATAAGTGAAGCACTAGAGCAAGTCCATAGCTCATAAAAATTTAAGTGAAGCATAGAGAGCAATTCTAACAAGTCATGACATAATTTTGGCTCTCTCAAATAGGTGTGTCCAGCGAGGAATCAAGACTGAAAACACAAAGTAAAACAAGCAAAGACTCTTATCATACAAGACGCTCCAAGCAAAACACATAGTATGTGACGAATAAAAATATAGCTTCGAGTAAAATACCGATGGTCGTTAGAAGAAAGAGGGGATGCCACTCGGGGCATCCCCAAGCTTAGTTGCTTGCTCTCTTTTTGATAATAGCTTGGGATCCCGGGGCATCCCCAAGCTTAGGCTCTTCTTGCTCCTTATTCCTTCATCCATCGTAAGATAACCCAAAACTTGAAAACTTCAATCACACAAAACTAAACTAAACCTTCATGAGATCCATTAGTATAAGAAAGCATATCACTACTATAATTACTGTAGAAAACCAATTCATATTTTGTTCTTGCATCATATCTACTGTATTCCTACTTTTATATGGAAAAAACTCATCAAAGAAAACCATAGAGCCATCAAAACAAGCACACAACGCAAAGAAACCAGAATCTGTCAAAAACAGAAGAGTCTGTAGCAATCTGGATATTTCAAATACTTCTGAAACTCCCAAAACTCTGAAAAATTAGGATGACCTGAGAAATTTGTATATTAATCTTCTTCAAAAAGAATTGCTATTTTATCACGCTCTGGTAAAAAATGAGAATTGTTTTCATGCACGCAAAAGTTCCTGATTTTCAGCAAGATCAAACAACTATCACCCAAGAAGATCCTAAAGGCTTTACTTGGCGCAAACACTAATGAAAACACAAAAAACACAATCATACCAGTAGCATAATTGTGCAAACACTCAAGAACAGAAAGAAAAAAGCAAAAATAAATTTTATTCATTGGGTTGCCTCCCAACAAGCGCTACAGTTTTACGCCCTTAGCTAGGTATAAAGCAAGGATCTAAGTTTTGTCATCTTTGTTCTTAATTTCCTTAGAGGTGTTTTCATCATGGGGTTTTGTAAACACAACATAAAACATATTATCCATAGAAACCTTAGCATTCCTAAGTTGGTTTTCATCATATCCCCTTTGATTTCCCGCAACAATCCAATAGTGATGTTGATTAACATTATTGGAAACTTGTTGGATTATATCTAAAACGGGGGCTTCTTTTTTAAGATTCTCGTCAAAGATTTTATTATCCCCAAGAAAATGCCTTAGCGCATAATCACTATTGTAAAGAATTTCATCTATCACGGGTTTTTCATGATTCATACCATAAAAATCAAAGATTTCCCTAGCTTCCCGTATTATGTAGTCAAACTCATTCACAAGAACGAGAGTGGCCAACCTTTTAGCTTTAGATTCTTTATAACGGGAAGCTCAAAAATAATCTTTGCAAAGTAGGATGAGTACGGATAAATTTACTTTCAACTTTCAGAACTAGTGCTGAAATAGCATCTGCATAGGATCTGGTAGTCCTAAGTATAGGAGCATCAACAAGACTTAGATTTCCAACACAACTGAAAAATTCTTGGATACGTTCTTTTCCCATAACATTCCCATGCCCTAAGATAAAAGTTTTAGCATCCAGATTGCCCGTACGTCCCATCTTAGGAGTTAGTGTAACGCCCCGGATCCGATGCGCCAGGTGTCACCTAGTTATTCGCTGTCGTTGCCATGTCATTTGCTTGTGTGTTATATTTTGCCATGTCATCATCTGCATTTCATATCATGTCATCATGTGCATCGCATTTGCATACGTGTTCGTCTCATGCATCCGAGCATTTTCCCCGTTGTCCGTTTTGCAATCCGACACTCCCATCTCCTCCGGCGCACCCCTCTTGTTTCTTTTCGTGAGCGGGTGTCAAACGTTCTCACCGGTAGACCTTGGTATACCACCGGTAGACCACCAGTCAAGTTTCGTTCCATTTGGAGGTCGTTTCGTACTCCAACGGTTAACCGGGTAACCGCAAAGTCCGTTTGTGTGTTGCAGCAAAACCCCCCTTCTAACCACCCCAAAACCCCTCTAAGTCTCCGCCATGCTCTCGGTCATTCGATCACGATCGCGTGGGCGAAAACCGCACCTCGTTTGGACCCTAGCTCCCTCTATCTATAAATAGGTCCTCCCCTTCCATTTTCCCGGATGAAACCCCCCTAACCCTAGCCCATCTCCTCCCACCGCGCCGGACACGTCCGCCCCGCCGCCGGATGCGTCCATCGCCGCCTCCCGCACCAACCGCAGCGCGCCACTTGGCCTCCCGCGCCGTCCCCACCGCCGCGGCCCGCCCAGGCCCGCGCGGCCGCCCGTCCGCCTCGCCGCGCCCCCGCGCGTCCCCGCTCGCCCGCGCCTCCGAGGGCCGCCGCTCGCCGGCCGCCTCGGCTCCGCCGCCAGGGTGGCCAGAGCCCCTCTGCCCCGCCGGCGCCCTCCGCCGCCGTCGCCCCGAGGCGCCCGCACCGCGCCCCGCGCCTCACCCGACCCCGCCGCCGTCCTTCGCGCCGCCCGGCTCCCGCCGTCGCGCCCCTCGCCGAGCGCCGCCGAGCTCCTCCCGTCGCCCGCCTCTCCGCGCCTCTCCCTTCACCTCCTCGGCGGATCCCGGCCGCCGCCGCGCCCTCCGCCGCCTCGCCGTCAGCGCGCCTCCTCGCCCGCCCCTCGGCGCCGTCCCGGGCCCCCACCGGCCTTCTCCTCACCGGAGCCCTCGCCGGAGCCGCTCCGCCATCGCCGGACTCGGGGTGGATGAGATCCACCCACTCCAGCAACCAAACACCTCCCCCGTACCCGGATCCGCTCGTCCCCGTACGTCCCCGTCCAATTTTCTGCGAGGTGAAATTTGCCCAAGTCCCTAAATATTTGCTATATGTGGCTCTGTTCATCGCATTATAACTCTCTGCATACTACCCCGTTTTGTGTGTATGATATATCAAAATGTTCATCTCGAGATGCTCTACATTTTGTTTCATTGTGCCAGGTTTATTTGAGTCCATATTGATGCCCAAATCATCGTTGCAAGAGTGCTAGTTGCTGTTATCTGCTGTTACTTATCAGAACTTGATGATTTGTTATTTTTGTTGCATTTAATCTGTGCATCTTATGAGTATGAGCTCTACATGTGTTTTGTTGTATGCCATGCCATCTTTCCAGGGGTATATGCCATGTATTTTTGTGATCTCTGTGGTGACTAGCAGAAGCATGCAAACTAGGCTTCGTAATGTTTCTGATTTCAGAGACAGTAATTTTATTAAGTCTGTGACTGCTGTTATTTTGTTGCTATGTATCCATGTGGCTACAGAGAGATCCATGCTTAGTTTGGAGATGTTCATTAAGGATGTTTTGTAGATATTGTTGTAATTGATCCATTCCTGCCCTTGTTTGGAATTATGGAGTGCCCCAGCATGACTCAATCTTGCACTACTTTTGCTATAAAATATTTCTGGCAGATTGTTTACGTGTTATTCAAATTTGCCAAGCTTGTTGTAATTGATCCATACATGCTATGCTTTTGTTCTTGCCATGGATAGCTTCGTAAACATGTCTTCTTGCTGTAGGTATACTTGTTTTGTCATGCATTGCTTTGTGGTGAGTGCATCAAGCTCACCAAGATGCCCTCTTATTATAGTTTCTGCCATGCTCTGTTTTCTGTTAAGTCTGAAACCTGTTAACGAAACTTGCTATGTTACCACGGTTACCTTCATATCTTATGGTCCTTTTTGGCTTATGGTCACTAAGGGACTTTTGTCATATGAATTTGGTAGAATACTGACATGCCTTGCTTTGCCATGTTAAGTTCCTATAGCATGTTGATTTCGTGCTCTGAACATTGCTACCTGATATTATTTCAGTCTTGTCCAGTAATTTCTGCTAAGTCTGTGAACCTGTTATTAATTGCAATCTTGCCATGTCCTTTTGAGCTTGTTCTAGTGATTTCTGGAGATAGCTCAGCGTTCAAGTTTTGTTGTGCTTTACCTGTATATCATGTCCATGCCTTTTGTTTTCATGTTGAGCTGCTGTAGCATATTGTTTTGATGCTTGCTAGTTGCCTAGTTGCTGTTATGGTCAGATTATTGCTATGTCTTGTTTGGAGTGCATGTGTTGCACCGTTGCTCTGTTTTGAATGTGCTCTATATGAAACTTGTGTAGTTTTGCATGTAGTCTCATATTATCATGTTGCATCCTTGTTTTGAGGTGTTTGCTTGATGTTTGTATGCATTTTGCATCAATGACATGTTTACCTTGTTTTACTCATATCTTCTAGGCCGTAGCTCCGATTCTAATGAACTTTATATGTAACTTGACTAGAATTTCGTGTAGATCATCTTGGTGCTCTTTAACTTGCTGTTTAACAACTTGAATATAAGGTTTATTAAGTTCTGGACCAATTTCGAAATTTGCATATGAGGACTTACCGGATTTGTTATATGTTTTTCGGGCCTCATTTAAACTTGCGTTGATGTGTTGCTCTTGTATGCATCATCTCTTGTCATGAGTAGCTTCATATAGTTTTGTCATGCATCATTCTTGGTTGAGCATCATTCCTTGTTCATGTGTGGTGTGTTTACCTTGTTGTGTGCTTCTTCTCGATAGTTCCCGTGTCGTTGCGATCGTGAGGATTCGTTCGTCTTCGTGGCTTCATCTTCTTCATGGACTCGTTCTTCTTCCTAGCGGGATTTCAGGCAAGATGACCGTCACCTTGGATCTCATTACTATCATTGCTATGCTAGTTGCTTCGTTCTATCGCTATGCTGCGCTACCTATCACTTGCTCCTCAAGCCTCCCAAATTGCCATGAACCTCTAACCTTTGTCACCCTTCCTAGCAAACCGTTGTTTGGCTATGTTACCGCTTTGCTCAGCCCCTCTTATAGCTTTGCTAGCTGCAGGTGAAGATGAAGATTGCTCCATGTTGGATTATGTTTATGTTGGGAAATCACAATATCTCTTATATTATTAATGCATCTATATACTTGGTAAAGGGTGGAAGGCTCGGCCTTATGCCTGGTGTTTTGCTCCACTCTTGCCGCCCTAGTTTCCGTCATACCGGTGTTATGTTCCTTTATTTTGCATCCCTCACACGGTTGGGTGATTTATGGGACCCCCTTGACAGTTCGCCTTGAATAAAACTCTTCCAGCAAGGCCCAACCTTGGTTTTACATTTGCCTCACCTAGCCTTTTTCCCTTGGGAGTCGCGCTCTCGAGGGTCATCTTCATTTTACCCCCCCGGGCCAGTGCTTCTCCAAGTGCTGGTCCAAACCAAGCGATGTCCGGCGCCCCCTGGGCAACCAGGGTCTATGCCAACCCGACGTCTGGCTCATCCGGTGTGCCCTGAGAACGAGATATGTGCAGCTCCTATCAGGATTTGTCGGCACATCCGGGCGGCTTTGCTGGTTTTGTTTTACCATTGTCGAAATGTCTTGTAACTGGGATTCCGAGACTGATCGGGTCTTGCCGGGAGAAGGTTTATCCTTCGTTGACCGTGAGAGCTTATGATGGGCTAAGTTGGGACACCCCTGCAGGGTATTATCTTTCGAAAGCCGTGCCCGCGGTTATGTGGCAGATGGGAATTTGTTAATATCCGGTTGTAGAGAACTTGACACTGGACCTTAATTAAAACGCATCAACCGCGTGTGTAGCCTTGATGGTCTCTTCTCGGCGGAGTACGGGAAGTGAACACGGTTTATGGCTTATGTTTTGACGTAAGTAGGAGTTCAGGATCACTTCTTGATCATTGCTAGTTTCACGACCGTTCCTTTGCTTCTCTTCTCGCTCTCATTTGCGTAAGTTAGCCACCATACATTGCTTAGACGCTGCTGCAACCTCACCACTTATCCTTTCCATACCCTTTAAGCTTTGCTACTCTTGATACCCACTTGGTAATGGGATTGCTGAGTCCTTGTGGCTCACAGATTACTACAACACTAGTTGCAGGTACAGGTTGTGCGATGATCATGACGCGAGAGCGATGTTACTTGTTTTGGAGTTCTTCTTCTGCTTCTTCTTCGTTCAGGGGAGAGGTTCCAGGTCGGCATCCTGGGCTAGCACGGTGGATGTCGTTTGATTTTCTGTTTATTTTTCATCCGTAGCCGGATGTTGGTCTTATGTATGATGTATTGATGTATTCTTGCGGCATTTGTATGCCTTGTTTGTATCCCCATATATTATGTAATGTTGATGTAATGATATCCACCTTGCAATAGCGTCTTCAAGATGCGCTTCTATCCTTGGTGGGACCTTCGAGTTCCTTTAGGATAGGGTCGCATCTTGGGCGTGACAAGTTGGTATCAGAGCCCCGACCGACCCTAGGAGCCCCCCTTGATTGATCGTGTAGTTTGGCCGTTGTTGAGTCTAGAAGAAAAAATTTCAGAGTCTAGTTATATCGGAGAGTAGGAATTCTTTTTACTCCTCTGCCCCTTCGTCGCTCTGGTGAGAAATCTTGACGTAGGTGTTTTGAACTATTCCTCTTCCCCTTCAATTTTTTTTTAGGATCACGTGGTTAGTTTTCGTTCGTTGGCTCTCAGTTCTTTGCATCCGGTGCATTTCTCGTCAAGATGATTCGATACTCTTTGTTTTTTGTGAGATCAGTCCTCAGTTCTTTCTCTTCCGATGTTGTTTCCTTGTCCGAAGTTGTCCTTGTTTTTCCCACCCGCCCACCCTTCTTCTTCTCGGAACCGGAGTCTGTAATCGAGTATCCATTCTACTCATGCGAAATCTTTGTATTCTCTCCTCAATCATTTCAACCGGTGTTTTTTCCCTTCAAGTTACTCGCCGATTCCCGTTCAAGTTGTCTGTGTTTTTTCCCGCCCTCCCACCCCTTTTATTCCCGGAGTCCGAGCCTTTATACGAGTAATCAATTTCATTTGTGCGGAGTATCTTCAGCCTTTTCTCAATTGTCTCAACCGGTGAATTCTTGTCAAGTTCATCATTGATTCGTCTTGTTTTCTTCTTCGGTGGATTCAATTCCAATTTTCGGTAGTGATAATATTTTTTTCCTCGGCTCAAATGTTTCTCGTTGCTCGTTCCCCTCTCGTCATTTAATCGTTCCGGAGTGATGAAGACATCTCAGAAGATTAGCGTTTGCATTCAATTAATTCGAGGTTGTCACCTCATTCTAATATTCTAGTTGTTCCGGTGCATCATCTAACTGATCAACAATCCCTTCTTAACGGTGTTTCTTTTCAGTGGGCCCTAACCCACAGGTCTTTTCCCAGGATCTTACCTGACTCTTCTAATTTTCCCGGAGTTATTCTCAAATCCTTTTCGAAGTTTGACGTAAGTATGAATGTCATCAGTCAGACGCTTTCCAATTTCAAATTATTTTCATTGTTGGCTCAACCTCTTCGCTTTTCATTCTCCCGGAGTATCTCCACAATTTTGCTGTTCTTTCTCGTCGTCATTCTCAACATTTGAGGACCGAAGAAGAATTTCTCTTAAATCTTGTCCGTCCTCCCGGAAATTCGTTGTGCTAGCTCGATGTTATCCTATCAAATTGTTACAAGTCGTGCAATTATTTTCACCCATCCGGAGTATTTCAGGAGTTGTTTTCCGTCTCAATTAACCGGAGGCCTCCATTTCAGAATATTTCATCGTTCTAAGTTTTCTAATCTGTTCTCCGATTATTCTATATCCGTGCCCCTTCGGTCGTCTCAATATTCTTCCGGTGTTTCATTCAAGTATGCTTCTATCAGCTCGCGATCTCTTCTTTCAATTGCATCTTGATTCCCTCATGTATATTCGTGCTTTTCCTATTTTTCCCGGTGAGTCATCCTCCTTCGTCAGTCAGTTTTGAATTCTAACGGTGGTTCGTTCAAGATTCCTTCTGTTGTTATCATATCAATTAATTTGTTCTTTCTAAATCCTACCGGTGGTTCATGAAGACTTTCGCAAGTTTTGCGAAATATCCCCCCTTAATCTTTTCCAATGTGAATAAGTAGTATGCAAATCCATTGTTTCTCATCTATTTAATTGGTGGAGGATAAGCATAACGTAATTCTTATTCTTCTTTCTTCATGTGGATTAATCTTTTGTTTTCGGAGATTGATCATCTCATCACATTCTCGGTCCAAGTGTTTTCATCTTTTCTTCCCCGGAGTTCAAATTTCCTCGGCCTTTTCGTCGGAACCTCCATCGGAATCATCGCAAGGCTTTAATCTTGTTTCTTTGCTTCCTTCAATTTTTTCTCGGCATCTTTTTGTTACCGGAGTTCTTCACGGTGGCTCGTCATGATTTTTTTTTTCAAGTGTTCATCAAGATTCTTATCGAAGGAGCTCAAGTACCTTTCCTTCTTACTTTCCGAAGTGCAATTAATTCTTTGTATTCTTTTGAAGTGGAGTTTTGCATTTCCTCGTTCTTCTCAGCTATCCAATCATTTCCGGTTGTGGCCGGTTATCACCTTATGATCTTGAGATGTTACCTATAAGACCACAACAAACTTATTCTTTTGTTGCCGAATTTCCAACAACTCCGTTAAATCCTCTCTTCTAAGGTTGTTTTCTATTTCATTCGTGGCACAAGTTGTAATTTTCTTCAACTCAATTTTCATTCAACTCTTTCAATTCTTTCCGGAGGTTTGTGTCGTGTCTTCATCAAGTATCATTCCATTCTCTTTAGCTTGTGTTCTATTCATCAATGTTTCAGCCGGAGTGCTGCCTAAATCTTTTCAGTCTTATTCGTTTCTTATCTCGTTCTAACCGGGGTGGTTTCAGAGTCTATCTGATTCCGTGAGCATTTGACTCTCGTCATTCTCGTCGTTCCTCTCTTCTTCTCGAGTGTTCTTGACGTTGTTCATCCTCACTGTTTTGTTCTTATTTCACCTCATCCTTTTCCCTTCCGTCCTGGTTCTAAGATCTCGGGACGAGATCTCTTGTTAGTGGAGGAGTGTTGTAACGCCCCGGATCTGATGCGCCAGGTGTCACCCAGTTATTCGCTGTCGTTGCCATGTCATTTTCTTGCGTGTTGCATTTTGCCATGTCATCATCTGCATTTCATATCATGTCATCATGTGCATCGCATTTGCATACGTGTTCGTCTCATGCATCCGAGCATTTTCCCTGTTGTCCGTTTTGCAATCCGGCACTCCCATCTCCTCCGGCGCACCCCTCTTATTTCTTTTCGTGAGCGGGTGTCAAACATTCTTGGAATGGACCGAGGCTTGTCAAGTGGCCTTGGTATACCACCGGTCATGTTTCGTTCCATTTGGAGGTCGTTTGGTACTCCAACGGTTAACCAGGTAACCGCAAAGTCCGTTTGTGTGTTGCAGCAAAACCCCCCTTCTAACCGCCCCAAAACCCCTCTAAGTCTCCGCCATGCTCTCGGTCGTTCGATCACAATCGCGTGGGCGAAAACCGCACCTCGTTTGGACTCTCCTAGCTCCCTCTATCTATAAATAGGTCCTCCCCTTCCATTTTCGCGGATGAAACCCCCCTAACCCTAGCCCATCTCCTCCCACCACGCCGGACACGTCTGCCCCGCCGCCGGACGCGTCCATCACCGCCTCCCGCACCAACCGCAGCGCGCCACTTGGCCTCCCGCGCCGTCCCCGCCGCCGCGGCCCGCCGGGCCCAGGCGCAGCCCGCCCAGGCCCGCGCGGCCGCCCGTCCGCCTCGCCGCGCCCCCGCGCGTCCCCGCTCGCCCGCGCCTCCGAGGGCCGCCGCTCGCCGGCCGCCTCGGCTCCGCCCCCAGGGTCGCCGGAGCCCCTCTGCCCCACCGGCGACCTCCGCCACCGTCGCCCTGAGGCGCCCGCACCGCGCCCCGCGCGTCACCCGACCCCGCCGCCGTCCTTCGCGCCACCCGGCTCCCGCCGTCGCGCCCCTCGCCGAGCGCCGCCGAGCTCCTCCCGTCACCCGCCTCTCCGCGCCTCTCCCTTCGCCTCCTCGCCGGATCCCGGCCGCCGCCGCGCCCTCCGCCGCCTCGCCGTCAGCGCGCCTCCTCGCCCGCCCCTCGGCGCCGTCCCGGGCCCCCACCGGCCTCCTCCTCACCGGAGCCCTCGCCTGAGCCGCTCCGCCGTCGCCGGAGTCGGGGTGGATGAGATCCACCCACTCCAGCAACCAAACACCTCCCCCGTACCCAGATCTGCTCGTCCCCGTACGTCCCCGTCCAATTTTCTGCGAAGTGAAATTTGCCCGTCCCTAAATATTTGCTATATGTGGCTCTGTTCATCGCATCATAACTCTCTGCATACTGCTCCGTTTTGCGTGCATGATATATCGAAATATTCGTCTCGAGATGCTCTACATTTTGTTCCATTGTGCCATGTCTATTTGAGTCCATCTTGATGCCCAAATCATCGTTGCAAGAGTGCTAGTTGCTGTTATCTGCTGTTACTTACCAGAACTTGGTGATTTGTTATTTTTGTTGCATTTAATCTGTGCATCTTATGAGTATGAGCTTTACATGTGTTTTGTTTTATGCCATGCCATCTTTCCAGGGGTGTATGCCATGTATTTTTGTGATCTCTGTGGTGACTAGCAAAAGCATGCAAACTAGGCTTCGTAATGTTTCTGATTTCAGAGAGTAATTTTATTGTCTGTGACTGCTGTTATTTTGTTGCTATGTATCTATGTGGCTACAGAGAGATCCATGCTTATTTTGGAGATGTTCAGTAAGGATGTTTTGTAGATATTGTTGCAATTGATCGATTCCTGCCCTTGTTTGCAATTATGGAGTGCCCCAGCATGACTCAATCTTGCTCTACTTTTGCTATAAAATATTTCTGGCAGATTGTTTACGTGTTATTCAAATTTGCCAAGCTTGTTGTAGTTGATCCATATATGCTATGCTTTTGTTCTTGCCATGGATAGCTTCGTAAACATGCCATATTGCTGTAGGTATGCTTGTTTTGTCATCCGTTGCTTTGTGGTGAGTGCATTAAGCTCACCAACATGCCCTCATATTATAGTCTAAAACCTGTTAACGAAACTTGCTATGTTTGCATGGTTACCATAATATCTTCTCTTCCTTTTTGGCTTATGGTCAGTAAGGGACTTTTGTCATATGCATTTGGTAGAATACTGCCATGCCTTGTTTTGCCATGTTAAGTTCCTGTAGCATGTTGATTTCGTGCTCTGAACATTGCTACCTGATGTTATTTCAGTCTTGTCCAGTAATTTCTGCTAAGTCTGTGAACCTGTTATTAATTGCAATCTTGCCATGTCCTTTTCAGCATGTTCTAGTGATTTCTGGAGATAGCTCAGTGTTCATGTTTTGTTGCGCTTTACTGGTACATCATGTCCATGCCTTTTGTTTTCATGTTGAGCTGCTGTAGAATATTGTTTTGATGCTTGCTAGTTGCCTAGTTGCTGTTATGGTCAGATTGTTGCTATGTCTTGTTTGGAGTGCATGTGTTGCACCGTTGCTCTGTTTTGAATGTGCTCTATATGAAACTTGCATAGTTTTGCATGTAGTCTCATATTATCATGTTGCATCCTTGTTTTGAGGTGCTTGCTTGATGTTTGTATGTATTTTGCATCAATGCCATGTTTACCTTGTTTTGCTCATATCTTCTAGGTCGTAGCTCCGATTCTAATGAACTTTATATGTAACTTGACTAGAATTTCGTGTAGATCATCTTGGTGCTCTTTAACTTGCTGTTTAACAACTTGAATATAAGGTTTATTCAGTTTTGGACCAATTTCGAAATTTGCATATGAGGACTTACCGGATTTGTTATATGTTTTTCGGGCCTCATTTAAACTTGCGTTGATGTGTTGCTCTTGTATGCATCATCTCTTGTCATGAGTAGCTTCATATAGTTTTGTCATGCATCATTCTTGGTTGAGCATCATTCCTTGTTCATGTGTGGTGTGTTTACCTTGTTGTGTGCTTCTTCTCGATAGTTCCCGTGTCGTTGCGATCGTGAGGATTCGTTCGTCTTCGTGGCTTCATCTTCTTCATGGACTCGTTCTTCTTCCTAGCGGGATTTCAGGCAAGATGACCGTCACCTTGGATCTCATTACTATCATTGCTATGCTAGTTGCTTCGTTCTATCGCTATGCTGCGCTACCTATCACTTGCTCCTCAAGCCTCCCAAATTGCCATGAACCTCTAACCTTTGTCACCCTTCCTAGAAAACCGTTGTTTGGCTATGTTACCGCTTTACTCAGCCCCTCTTATAGCGTTGCTAGCTGCAGGCGAAGATGAAGATTGCTCCATGTTGGATTATGTTTATGTTGGGATATCACAATATCTCTTATATTATTAATGCATCTATATACTTGGTAAAGGGTGGAAGGCTCGGCCTTATGCCTGGTGTTTTGTTCCACTCTTGCCGCCCTAGTTTCCGTCATACCGGTGTTATGTTCCTTGATTTTGCGTCCCTCGCACGGTTGGGTGATTTATGGGACCCCCTTGACAGTTCGCCTTGAATAAAATTCTTCCAGCAAGGCCCAACCTTGGTTTTACATTTGCCTCACCTAGCCTTTTTCCCTTGGGAGTCGCGCTCTCGAGGGCCATCTTCATTTTACCCCCCCCCCCCCGCCCCGGGGCCAGTGCTTCTCCAAGTGCTGGTCCAAACCAAGCGATGTCCGGCGCCCCCTGGGCAACCAGGGTCTATGCCAACCCGACGTCTGGCTCATCCGGTGTGCCCTGAGAACGAGATATGTGCAGCTCCTATCGGGATTTGTCGGCACATCCGGGCGGCTTTGCTGGTTTTGTTTTACCATTGTTGAAATGTCTTGTAACTGGGATTCCGAGACTGATCGGGTCTTGCCGGGAGAAGGTTTATCCTTCATTGACCGTGAGAGCTTATGATGGGCTAAGTTGGGACACCCCTGCAGGGTATTATCTTTCGAAAGCCGTGCCCGCGGTTATGTGGCAGATGGGAATTTGTTAATATCCGGTTGTAGAGAACTTGACACTGGACCTTAATTAAAACGCATCAACCGCGTGTGTAGCCGTGATGGTCTCTTCCCGGCGGAGTCCGGGAAGTGAACACGGTTTATGGGTTATGTTTTGACGTAAGTAGGAGTTCAGGATCACTTCTTGATCATTGCTAGTTTCACGTCCGTTCCTTTGCTTCTCTTCTCGCTCTCATTTGCGTAAGTTAGCCACCATACATTGCTTAGACGCTGCTGCAACCTCACCACTTATCCTTTCCATACCCTTTAAGCTTTTCTAGTCTTGATACCCACTTGGTAATGGGATTGCTGAGTCCTTGTGGCTCGAGATTACTACAACACCAGTTGCAGGTACAGGTTGTGCGATGATCATGACGCGAGAGCGATTTTACTTGTTTTGGAGTTCTTCTTCTGCTTCTTCTTCGTTCAGGGGATAGGTTCCAGGTCAGCAGCCTGGGCTAGCAGGGTGGATGTCGTTTGAGTTTCTGTTTATGTTTCATCCGTAGCCGGATGTTGGTCTTATGTATGATGTATTGATGTATTCTTGCGGCATTTGTATGCCTTGTTTGTATCCCCATATATTATGTAATGTTGATGTAATGATATCCACCTTGCAATAGCGTCTTCAAGATGCGCTTCTATCCTTGGTGGGACCTTCGAGTTCCTTTATGATAGGGTCGCATCTTGGGCGTGACAGTTAGGCCATCATCTGTTGGTGGCATACCGAAATCACTCATGATTGCAAGCAAAGGATAGATCTGACGAGAAAACGACGAACGAAAAAGAGGGTGAATAAAAACAGCAAATTTTTGTGAAGTGGGGGAGGAAAACGAGAGGAAAATGGCAAATAATGTAAATTGCGAGGATATGACATTTGTGATTAGGAACCTGGTATATGTTGAAGATCCTCCCCGAAAACGACGCCAGAAATTCCTTTTGATGTGGCTTGAAGCTACGTTGGTATTTCCCCAAAGAGGAAGGGATGATGCAGCAGAGCGGCGGTAGGTATTTCCCTCAGCTATGAGACCAAGGTTATCGAACCAGTAGGAGAAGCAAGTAACACAACGTAAACATCCCCTGCACACAAATAACAAATACTTGCAACCCGACGTGTAAAGGGGATTGTCAATCCCTTTCGGGTAGCGGCGCCCCAAGATAGGCAAACGGACGTGAATAAAATTGTAGTAGATTGATAGATCGAACGCCAAATAAAATAAATAAGAATAAAACGCAGCAAGGTATTTTTGTATTTTTGGTTTAATAGATCTGAAAATAAAAGCAAAGGAAAAGTAGATCGCAAAGGCAAATAATATGAGAAAGAGACCCGGGGGCCGTAGGTTTCACTAGTGGCTTCTCTCGAGAAAAATAGCAAACGATGGGTAAACAAATTACTGTTGTGTAGTTGATAGAACTTCAAAAAATCATGATGCTATCCAGGCAATGATCATTACATAGGCATCACGTCCAAGATTAGTAGACCGACTCCTGCCTGCATCTACTACTATTACTCCACACATCGACCGCTATCCAGCATGCATCTAGTGTATTAAGTTCATGGGGAAACGGAGTAATGCAATAAGAACGATGACATGATGTAGACAAGATCTTTCTATGTAGAGATAGACCCCATCGTTTTATCCTTAGTAGCAATGATACATACATGTCGGTTCCCCATATGTCACTGGGATCAGGCACCGTAAGATCGAACCCACTACAAAGCACCTCTTCCCATTGCAAGATAAATAGATCAAGTTGGCAAAACAAAACCCAAATATCGGAGATATTGATTGTAAAAATCTATTAGTTATCGAAACGGAGTACTACGCGCATGCTCCTAGGGGATAGATTGGTAGGAAAAGACCATCGCTCGTCCCCGACCGTCACTCATAAGGAAGACAATCAATAAATAAATCATGCTCCGACTTCATCACATAACGGTTCACCATACGTGCATGCTACGGGAATCACAAACTTTAGAACAAGTATTTATCAAATCCACAACTACTCAACTAGCATGACTCTAATATCACCATCTTCGTATCTCAAAACAATTATCAAGTATCAAACTTCTCATAATATTTAATGCACTCTATCTGATAGTTTTTATTATACCTATCTTGGATGCTCATCACTTAAGGACTAAAATTTTAACTAAAGCAAATTACCATGCTGTTCTAAAAGACTCTAAAAATAATATAAGTGAAGCATGAGAGATCAATTATTTCTATAAAATAAAACAACCGCCGTGCTCTAAAAGATATACGTGAAGCACTAGAGCAAAATTTTCTAGCTCAAAAGATATAAGTGAAGCACATAGAGTATTCTAATAAATTCCGATTCATGTGTGCCTCTCCTAAAAGGTGTGTACAACAAGGATGATTGTGGTAAACTAGAAAGAAAAGACTCAAATCATACAAGAGGCTCCAAGCAAAACACATATCATGTGGTGAATAAAAATATAGCATCAAGTAAAGTTACCGATGGACGAAGACAAAAGAGGGGATGCCTTCCGGGGCATCCCCAAGCTTAGGCTTTTGGTTGTCCCTGGATTTTGCCTTGGGGTGCCTTGGGCATCCCCAATCTTAGGCTCTTGCCACTCCATGTTCCATAATCCATCAAATCTTTACCCAAAAACTTGAAAACTTCACAACACAAAACTCAACAGAAAATCTCATGAGCTCCGTTAGTGAAATAAAACAAACCACCAATTTAAGGTACTGTAATGAAATCATTCTTTATTTATATTGGTGTTAAACCTACTGTATTCCAACTTCTCTATGTTTCATACCATCTGATACTAGCCATAGATTCATCAAATAAGCAAACAACACACGAAAAACAGAATATGTCAAAAACAGAACAGTCTGTAGTAATCTGCATCTAATCCAAACTTCTGGAACTCAGAAAAATCTACCAAAATAGGACGACCTAGATAATTTGTTTACTGATCTACTGCAATTGGAAACGGTATTTTATCACGTTCTGGTGATTTTTAACAATTGTTTTCGTGAGCAGAAAGTTTTTGACTTTTTCAGCAAGATCAAATAACTATCATCCAAGAAGATCCTATAGGTTTCACTTGGCACAAACACTAATTAAAACATAAAACCACATCTATCCAGAGGCTAGATGAAATATTTATTGAATAACAACAAGAAAAAATATTGGGTTATCTCCCAACAAGCGCTTTTCTTTAAAGCCTTTTAGCTATGCATTGATAATTTTAATGATGCTCACATGAAAGACAAGAATTGAAGAACAAAGAGAGCATCATAAAACATGTGACAAACACACTTAAGCTAATATAATTACTATGCATAGGTATTTTATTAGCAAGCAAATTATCAAGGCGAACAAAAACTAGCATATGCATGGAAGAAGAAAGGAACAATAGCAATCTCAACATAACGAGAGGTAATTTAGTAAGATAAACATTTCTACAACCATATTTTCCTCTCTCATAACAATTACATGTAGGATCATAGGAAAATTCAAAAAATAGCTATCACATAACATATTCTCAACCTTATCCACATGCATGCGAAGTTGACACTCTTCCAAAGTACTGGGATTATCATTAACTAAAGTCATGACCTCTCCAAACCCACTTTTATCAAAAATACCATAAGATTGAACATTCTCCAAATATGTGGGATCTAAAGTTGACACTCTTCCAAACCCACTTTCAATATTATTGCAAACACTATTATCAATCTCATATTCATCATGGGGCTTAAATAAATTTTCAAGATCATAAGAAGAATCACCCCAATCATGATCATTGCAACAAGTAGTAGACATAGCAAAATTAGCATCCCCAAGCTTAGGGTTTTGCATATCATTAACACAATTGACAGTAATAGAATTTATAATAACATCATTGCAATCATGCTTTTTATTCAAAGATCTATCATGAATCACTTCATAAAGCACTTCATGACAATTTTCAGATTCACGGATTTCAAGCAAAATTTCATAAAGATAATCTAGTGCACAAAACTCACTAGTAATTGGTTCATCATAATTGGATCTCTCAAAAAGATTAGCAAGCGGATGAGGATCCATAGATCTTAGGTTCTCTGTTTAGCAATAAATAAACAACTATTCCAACCAAACGAGCAAACGAGCCAAGTAATACATCAAAGCAAACGAAAAGACGAACAGAAGAAGGGTGAATAAAACGGCAAGGGTGAAGTGGGGGAGAGGAAAACGAGAGGCAAATGGAAAATAATGTAATGCGAGGGATAAGAGTTTGTGATGGGTACTTGGTATGTCTTGACTTGTGCGTAGACTCCACCGCAACGGCGCCAGAAATCCTTATTGCTACCTCTTGAGCACTGCGTTGGTTTTCCCTTGAAGAGGAAAGGGTGATGCAACAAAGTAGCGTAAGTATTTCCCTCGGTTTTTGAGAACCAAGGTATCAATCCAGTATGAGACCACACGCAAGTCCCTCGTTCCTACACAAACCAATAAGAACCTTGCAACCAACGCGATAAAGGGGTTGTCAATCCCTTCACGGCCACTTGCAAACGTTAGATCTGATAGAGATAATAAGATAAATATTTTTGGTATTTTTATGATATAGATTGAAAAGTAAAGATTGCGAAATAAACGGCGACAGAAATAGCTAGTTGATGGGAGATTAATATGATGGAAAATAGACCCGGGGGCCATAGGTTTCACTAGTGGCTTCTCTCAAGATAGCATAAATATTACGGTGGGTGAACAAATTACCGTCGAGCAATTGATAGAGTAGTGCATAGTTATGAGAATATCTAGGCATGATCATGTATATATGCATCACGTCCGCGACAAGTAGACCGAAATGATAATGCATCTACTACTATTACTCCACACATCGACCGCTATCTAGCATGCATCTAGAGTATTAAGTCATAAGAACAGAGTAATGCATTAGGCAACATGACATGATGTAGAGGGATAAACTCAAGAAATATGATATAAACCCCATCTTTTTATCCTCGATGGCAACAATACAATACGTGTCGTTTCCCTTTCTGTCACTGGGATCGAGCACCGCATGATTGAACCCAAAGCTAAGCACTTCTCACATTGCAAGAAAGATCAATCTAGTAGGCCAAACCAAACTGATAATTCGAAGAGACTTGCAAAGATAACCAATCATACATAAAAGAATTCAGAGGAGATTCAAATATTGTTCATAGATAATCTTGATCATAAACCCACAATTCATCGGATCTCGACAAACACACCGCAAAACGAGTTACATTGAATAGATCTCCAAGAAGATCGAGGAGAACTTTGTATTGAGATCCAAAGAGAGAAAAGAAGCCATCTAGCTAATAACTATGGACCCGAAGGCCTGAGGTAAACTACTCACACATCATCGGAGAGGCTATGGTGTTGATGTAGAAGCCCTCCGTGATCGATGCCCCCTCCGGCGGAGCGCCGGAAAAGGCCCCAAGATGGGATCTCATGGGTACAGAAGGTTGTGGCGGTGGAAATAGGGTTTCGTGGTGCTCCTGGATGTTTTCGGGGTATATGGATATATAGGAGGAAGAAGTAGGTCGGTGGAGCTGCGAGGGGCCCACGACGGTGGGGGGCGTGCCTCCCTGCCTCGTGGCCTCCTCGCTTCTTTCTTGACGTCCACTCCAAGTCCCCTGGATCTCGATTGTTCCAAAAATAACTCTCCCGAAGGTTTCATTCTGTTTGGACTCCGTTTGATATTCCTTTTCTACGAAACACTGAAATAGGCAAAAAAACAACAATTTGCACTGGGCCCTCGGTTAATAGGTTAGTCCCAAAAATGATATAAAAGTGCTTAGTAAAGCCCATTAAACATCCAAAACAGATAATATAATAGCATGGAACAATCAAAAATTATAGATACGTTGGAGACGTATCACGCCCCTGAGGAGGTCTTGTGTCGTCCGCCTCGCGAGGCTTGGCCCCTCGCGAGGGTCTTGAGTGTTTGCTGGTGAAGATGGGTCGTACGGGCCCGCTGGTGGAGCCTGATACGTTTCCAACGTATCTATAATTTTTGATTGTTCCATGCTATTATATTATCTGTTTTGGATGTTTATGGGCTTTATTAAACACTTTTATATTATTTTTGGGACTAACCTATTGACCCAGAGCCCAGTGCAAGTTCCTGTTTTTTCCCTTGTTTCAGTGTTTCGAAGAAAAGGAATATCAAACGGAGTCGAAAAGGAATGAAACCTTCTGGAGAAGTTATTTTTGGAAGGAAAGCTACCCGATAGACTTGGAGTGCACGTCAGGAAAGAAACGAGGGAGCCACGAGGCAGGGGGGCGCGCCCACCCCCCTGGGCGCGCCCTCCACCCTCATGGGCCCCTCGTGGCTCCCCTGACGTATTTCTTCCGCCTATATATATATCCATATACCCTAAATCCTACAGGGAACAGAATAGATCGGGAGTTCCGCCGCCGCAAGCCTCTGTAGCCACCAAAACCCAATCGGGACCCTGTTCCGGCACCCTGCCGGAGGGGGGAACCCTCACCGGTGGCCATCTTCATCATCCCGGCTCTCTCCATGATGAGGAGGGAGTAGTTCACCCTCGGGGCTGAGGGTATGTACCAGTAGCTATGTGTTTGATCTCTCTCTCTCGTGTTCTTGATTTGGCACGATCTTGATGTATCGCGAGCTTTGCTATTATAGTTGGATCTTATGTTTCTTCTCCCCCTCTACTCTTTGTTAATGGATTGAGTTTTCCCTTTGAAGTTAGCTTATCGGATTGAGTCTTTAATGATTTGAGAACACTTGATGTATGTCTTGCCGTGCGTATCTGTGGTGACAATGGGATATCACGTGATTCACTTGATGTATGTTTTGGTGATCAACTTGCGGGTTCCGCCCATGAACCTATGCATAGGGGTTGGCACACGTTTTTGTCTTGATTCTCCGATAGAAACTTTGGGGCACTCTTTGAGGTTCTATGTGTTGGTTAAATAGATGAATCTGAGATTGTGTGATGCATATCGTATAATCATACCCACGGATACTTGAGGTGACATTGGAGTATCTAGGTGACATTAGGGTTTTGGTTGATTTGTGTCTTAAGGTGTTATTCTTGTACGAACTCTAGGGCTGTTTGTGAAACTTATAGGAATAGCCCAACGGATTGATTGGAAAGAATAACTTTGAGGTGGTTTCGTACCCTACCATAATCTCTTCGTTTGTTCTCCACTATTGGTGACTTTGGAGTGACTCTTTGTTGCATGTTGAGGGATATTTATATGATCCAATTATGTTATTATTGTTGAGAGAACTTGCACTAGTGAAAGTATGAACCCTAGGCCTTGTTTCAATGCATTGCAATATCGTTTGTGCTCACTTTTATCATTAGTTACCTTGTTGTTTTTATATTTTCTGATTACAAAAACCTATATCTACTATCCATATTGCACTTGTATCACCATATCTTGCCAAACTAGTGCACCTATACAATTTACCATTGTATTGGGTGTGTTGGGGACACAAGAGACTCTTTGTTATTTGGTTGCAGGGTTGTTTGAGAGAGACCATCTTCATCCTACGCCTCCCACGGATTGATAAACCTTAGGTCATCCACTTGAGGGAAACTTGCTATTGTCCTACAAACCTCTGCACTTGGAGGCCCAACAACGTCTACAAGAAGAAGGTTGTGTAGTAGACATCAGAGCCACACCGTGGGCCGCGGACAGGCAAGTCTGGGGACCCCCATTCCCAGAATGCCAATAGTAGCCCCCGGGCCCAAGGCGCGCTCGGACTTGGCTTCGAGGCGAAGCCAGGGGCAAGTGCGGAGCGCCGCAGGCCCCAATAGCCTGCGGCCTTGGTCGACGCGTGGAGATTGATTGGACGTGGGCGTCTTCACTTCCCCACGCTGCCTCGGCAACTGCCAAACTTGACGAGTCCCTGCCGCATGCAAGGAAAAACCATCATCACCTGTGATCGTGGGGGTCACTGGTTGGCCTTCTCCTGCTATAAATGGGGAGGGGGCGGAGCCCCCGTCGCCCATCTCTTCCTGCTCCGCTCGTTTCTTCTCCCCTGCTTCTTTGCCAGTAGTGACACGCATGGCGCCAATTCGAAGGTTCTCGGCCGCGGAGAAGGGAAAAACCCCCCGCGATGAGCCCGGGCCACTTCCGCCGAAGAAGTGGTTGGCCCCCCACCGTGACGTAGTCGTGAGGCCGGAGGTGTCGAGGCCTTGGTGCGAGCGGCCACCCCCGGGGTATCTGCTGCCTCTGTATGCCCAAGCCGAGGGCTCCGGGGGAAGAGACGGCGAGCGGCGCCGCCCTCGGCGTGGCCGCGGTCGCCGCGCCGTGGCGACGCACGTTGTCGCCCCAGGAGCCCACATCGCGGACTCTTCGGACGAACTCGTGATGTGGGTGGTGATGCCCCGCGCACTTGGATTCGCTTCCCGCGGTTCTTCTCCGCCGGGATGTCGCCGAGGGGACCCCTCGAGTTGTGGCTTCAACACACCAACTGTGATGCCCCGGGGACCGGAGCGGAGATTGAAGTCGTCTCCCCAGGCAAGATCTTCATGACCCGCGGCTGGGGCGAGGTGGCTCGAGTTTGCTGCTCAGAAGGCGCTCTCGCTATCCATTTCGAGTATGATGGCGCTTCCACCATGTTCTTCAAGGTTTTCGACGAGGAAGGCCGCTGCCTGGAGTACTGTCCAGGAGGAGGTCGTCAGGGTGGTGAACCAACCAGCGCTGAACCCTGCTCTTGGTCCTACCAGTAGCTCCTCCAGCAGCAGCAGCGACGCTTGGGAGTCCAGTGACTCTCCCGAGCCCTATGAGACCCCGGAGATGAGCGACAATAGCTACGTGCCCCCGAGTTCTCGCCGCGCTCAGAGCAAGGCCGCAGCGTCCGGTCGCCGCCGTCGCTGATATTGATAGGGTTGGTGCCGGCCTCTCGAGGCCCACTGTTGATGATGGCGTCGGCCGCGCCGGCACGCACAGATAGGACCCCTAGAAACTCCCTTCTTTCGTTCCCTGTGAGGAATCGAGACGAACCCCGTGGGGCGTGTAAAAGGTCTGTAGTGTCTTTTGTTGATATTGCCCTTATTATGAAAATTTGTGGTTGCATGTCCTGTTTCGGCTTAGTCTCCCCTTTCCAACCCCGCGGCAGCTTGGTGCTCTATGCCGACAGGTCCCGGTCCCCAGGCAGGCTGCAGCCGTCGCTAGTATGCCAGGTCGCGATGCCGTGGTCAAGGCCAGGAGGTGAGCGGCCCGAGGTCCAGTAAGAGCTCCTGAGGCGCGATGCTCAAGAGGTCCCCTTTAGCGCGCAAGCGGCCACCGGGAGGTAAGAAAGGGAGGCGACGTTCCCGCAACAGGGTTGCAGCAAGTGAGAATCCCTATGTCGTAGCGACTGGTTGACCCGGGCGCGAAACTTATCTTGGCAGTCCGGAGTCAGTTCCTTGTGATGCGCTAGACTCGTGCGTCGGCGGTCATAGCGCAGCCAGGTTAGGCCCGTGCGAGCCTTCCCCTCTTCTCCACGCTCTTCTATGTGCTCTACGTCATCAGGTCCCGGCCCTCGAGCGAGCTCAGCCGCCGCTGGTATGCCAGGTCACGATGCCGTGGTCAAGGCCAGGGGGTGAGGGCTAGAGAGCCAGTAAGAGCTCCTGAGTCGCGATGCTCAGGAGCCCCCCTTTTAACGCGCAAGCAAATTGCATGGGAGAAGAGGGAGCCCGCGGTACCGCCCGCTGTTATCCTCGAGAGGTTCCTGCAGGTTAGCACGAGGAGGGACACAGATTGCCCCTATGATTGCCGGTCCGCCGCTGGCTGCTCCGCAAGAAGGTGAAGGCAATGAGGGCCTGGTGAGGTGACATGCGCTGGGCGTGCCGTGAGTCAGAGCTTGACCGCTCAGATTTGTCGACGTTGCAGAGACAGACCCGAGCACAAGCGTTGTGCTAGCATGAGCAGCTCCGGTAGTGGGCGATGATCAAGCAGGTGATACGATAGATAAATTGTGCATGGAAAACGAACTAGCTTAGGTAAATGCAGGAACGATACATGCCATTGAGTCAGACCCGAGCGGCTTGGGGATGATGCAGCCCGAGGGGCGCCCCCAGCAGAGTAAGCTAAAGACATAAAAAAGGATACATGCCGCAGGGACGGACGCACGCGGCCTGGGAGTGATGCGGCCCAGAGGGCGCTCCCAGCCAAATAAACTTGGAAAATGTCACCTGGTTCCGTTGTCGAAGGGGTGTTGGGGTAGCTGAAGACACGTGGCGGTGGGGTTGCTCCTCATGAGCCACCGGGACCCTGAGCCTCGGGAGGCTCTGGGGGTCTAGACGATTCCTTGAGGACCGTCTCCATCTCCTCCAGGACTGCGTGATGCCTGGCCTCCTGAGCCGCCAAGACGCTCCGCGGGTTGCGCTGATAGGTGGCCACCATGCTCGGCAGGCTGAATGGCATGCAAACATAGCTATGAGGTGGGCCCTGGCAATGTCCCACGCGCGAAGGCCAGAAGAGCTCCTAAGATGCGGCCTTGTTGAGCCCTGGGATGTCGATGCAGATGCGCAGCCCGCCATCCTCGCCTGGATGGGGAGCCGCGCCCGGTGAGAGGCGATCGCCGCGCATGGCCCTTGCTTCTTGAAGCTCTTGGGTAGTCTGCGTGATGAACTCCTAAGCACCAGGCGCTCCTCGCCCGGTGCCCTCCTGAGGGAAACGTGCCGCAAAGCACGCCTCCATGTGGTGCCCGAGCGCCTCCCTCGTGATGTTGGCTAGGTCTGAAGCCCTCCAGAAGAGAACCCCCGAGCCCTGCCCAAGGAGGGCGCCGGGCGCGTCTTCCTATGCACGGGAAGGAGGCACCCCATCTGAGGGCGCAGGTCTTGAGGTGGTGCTGCTGGTGATGCCGCTCTCCTGAGGCCCTATACGGAGCAGCTGCTTCTTCTTGGGGATGGCCTTAGGAGGGTACATGATTCCTTCATTGTCGGGGTCTTCGATTGCTGCGGCTTGGAAGGCGCGCTCGAGTGAGCACACCGCATCTCTCTCCTCACAGGTGACTATGATGACACCACTAGTCCCTGGCATCTTAAGAACGTTGTAGCCATGGTGGGTCTCCGCCATGAACTTAGCCAACGCTGGGTACCCGAGGATTGCGTTGTATGGCAGACGAATGTGGGCGACGTCGAAGTCGATGAGCTCGGTGTGGTAGTTGTCGCACCCACCGAAGGTGACAGGGAGGCGGACCTGCCCGATTGGGGTGGTGGAACCATAGGTCACTCCTGAGAAGGGCTTGGTCGGTTGCAGCTGATCATAGGGTACTTGAAGGCGATCGAACGTGTCGACGGACAGGACGTTAAGCCCCGCACCACCATCGATGAGGGTCTTGGTGACTTGGACGTTGCTGATGACGGGTGAGCAGAGCATGGGGAGAGCGCCAGCGGTGGCCGCGCACTTGAGCTGGGCCGCCGAGCTAAAAGTGATGGTGTACATGGACCACCTGAGCGGGCGTGTGGCCTCGAGCTTGGGAAGAGCCGCGTTCACCTCGCGAGCAAACTGCTTGAAGATGTGCTGGGAGGCTAGGGCTTGAGCTCCGCCCAAGATGCAGGCGATTGCGCGCTGCTCTTGGAAGCCCCTAGCCCCCTCGTCCTGATGGTGGTCGTCGTTCCTTCTTGGCGGTGGCGGCAGCAGAGGAAGGCCAGCGTTGCCCTGGGGCGGTCCTCACGAGGCTGATCCCTCCAGGTACCCTCACGAGGCTGGTCCTACCAACGATCCTCACGAGGCCGGTCGCGCCACTCCTGGCGAGGGCCGTGGTCGTCCAAGCGTCCTTCGCCGCATCCTCCTCCTCCTCGGCCGTAGCCCCGGTCGTTGCGCTCGAGGCATCGACCAAAGCGTCCATCTCGAATGGCCCTGAGCTCTTGACAGTCGTTAGTGTTGTGGCTGTGTACGTTGTGGAAGGCGCAGAACGGTCGTCTACTCTTGGATGACCCGGGATGGTCTCGGCCGCGCTCCGTATCAGGCTCCACCATGAGCACAGCCACTCCTTTGCGCTTCATGTCCTTGGCCTTGGCTTTCTTCTCTTCTGGGTCGGTAGCAGGGAGCTCGAGGAGGGAAAGGCGCCCTTCCTCAACTCTTGCGCACTTGGTCGCCAGGTTGAATAGCTCCAGAGCCGTGCATAGCTCCTCGTGGATGGCGAACTCCTCCTTCATCTTGACATCGCGGACGCCATCATAAAACGCCAAAATGATGGCCTCGTCCGTCACCTTGGGGATCTTAAGGCGGGCGCAGTTGAAGCGCTAGATGTACTTCTGGAGGGTTTCCCCTGGTTGCTTCTTGATGCGCCGCTGGTCGCCTGCGGCTGGTGGACGGTCGCGAGTGCCCTGGAAGTTGGCGACGAAGTGGTCGCGCATCTCGCCCCAGGAAGAGATCGAGCCCGGGGGCAGGTTCAGGAGCCACGAGCGAGCGCCGTCCTTGAGAGCCATGGGGAACCAGTTCACCATGACCTTTTCGTCGCCATTGGCCGCCTCGATGCTCAGCTCATAGAGCTGCAGGAACTCCGCAAGGTCAGGGGTGCCGTCGCAGCGAGGAGGCAGATCCGGCTTGAACTTGCCCGGCCAGACGACGCCGCGCAGCTCAGGAGTGAAGGCGCGGCAGCCGGCCGTGGCCACCGGGGCCCGTCGTGGAGGCAGTGCTTGATCTTGGCATCCCCGCGCCACCATGGCAAGTGGCGCGTGGCCCTGCCGCGGCAAGCGATCCTGATGTGGCGGTGCTGGAAGCGGTGGAGCGTTCCCTTGCTGCCAGGGAACTTCTTGCCGGCTTCCTTATTCGCGCGCGGGTGCCTGGCGCGACGGGTCGTGCCGCGGGGCCGCGCGTCTTGGCGCCAGGGCGCCGTCTTGAGGCAGAGGTGGCGGAGGTGCTCTATGGGCTACGTCGCCCACAGCTGGCGGAGGGCGAGGCAGTGAGAGGGTCGGTGCGGGGGAGCCCCCAGCGGCGCTGATGAGCTCAGCGATGCGATCAAACCAGTCCTTGTAGAGGTCGTCGACCGGGCGGTAGCGCAGGAGCTCGCGTGCCATGACCAGCACGGCATGCGCGTCTGTGGGAGCCGACAAGCATGAGACGACAAGCTGGCTAGGGTCAGCGACGGAGTGGCGGTGCGGCCATCCCGCCGCACGGGGGGGGGGGGGGGTGCAGAGAGGACGCTTGCTGCTCGTTTCCCGCCGGACCGGTGGCGGTGTTGGCGGCGGGTGACGGAGAATGACGGGGAGGCCCGCCGACAGGGGTTGTCTGAGCGACACGGGTGGAGAGAGCGGCCCGGCGCTCAGCGCGGGCCCGGCGAGCGTCGGCCATGAACTTGGTGGAGTGGCGAAACGCAGATCGATGAGAGGAAAGCTTCAGCGCACCCCTACCTGGCGCGCCAGATCTCGGATCATGGGTTCCGGCAAAACCCTCAAGGTTCGAACACTGGGGTGCGCACGAAGATCTCTCCTCCCCCTAAGCTCTCACACTCCACGATCTCACGGCCTAGCTCGACGAACCCAAAGAACAAAGGGACACAAGATTTATACTGGTTCGGGCCACCATTGTGGTGTAATACCCTACTCTAGTGTGGTGTGGTGGATTGCCTCTTGGGCTAAGGATGAAAAGATACAAGGGAAGAACAGCCTTGCGAGGAGAGGTGTTCTTGTGCTTGGTGAGCTGGTGTGGGTGAGGATGGAATGGATCCAATCCCAGATGAGTTCCAGCTCCTCCCTCGTGCCTCTTTCATGCCTCTTCATGCCTCTTCATTCTCTTTCTCCCTCGGTGGTGGCTAGTGCTATTTATAGAGGCCTTGGTCCTCTTCCCAAATATTGAGCGGGAAGGGATGCCACAACGGCCAGTTTAAAGGGGGACAGCTAGTACAAGCTATCCTGACTAAAGGTGGTCTTCAGCTGCTAAAGGCTCTGGTGGTGACGCCGTCTTGGGCTCCACGGTGACCTCCGTCCTGCCGTCCTGCTGGTCTTGTTCTTGTTGCACCGATATGGAAACCTTTTCCTGATGCCTCGGGACTCCTCACCTGCGCTTGCCTCTTTAGCACCAAAGAGGAAACGAGGACACTGTGCACGCTGGCGCCCGCCTGGCCTTGATCGTCATGGCTTACGTCATGGGAACCTCACGAGCTTCCCCTTGCCTTGATCTCTCTGCCCCTCACGAGCCGGCCTGGTGAGGCCGCCCCTGAGGAGGTGTTGTGTCGTCCGCCTTGCGAGGCTTGGCCCCTCACGAGGTTTTTGAGTGTTTGCTGGTGCAGATGGGCCGTACAGGACCGCTAGTGGAGCCACGCCGTGGGCCGCAGGCAGGCAAGTCTGGGGACCCCTGTTCCCAGAACGCCGACAGTTTCCGATCGCAAGTACATCCCACACAGTCAGTCCCCGCTAAATGTTTTCGATTGTATGTACATCCCACATAGTCACTCCAAGGAAAACGTTTCCGTTCACAGGTACATCACACACAATTTTTCCTGTTAAATCGTTTGTGATAGCGTTGCCATTGCACACGATATTAATAATTTTATTATTTGCGTTGTTGAATGCATCACACACGGTGCATAGAAGAAATTGTGTGGCAAAGGCTGTCCATCACAAACAGTTTTTATGTGGTAAATGTTTGGGCAAGGTGGCCTAACACAAACAGTTTTCAAGAGAAATTCGTGTGTGAAGTGGAGATTTATCGCACATGTAGTGGATCCTAGAAACGTTTCTGATCTCTACGTATATCGCAGACGTTTCGCTTTCGCAAACCGTGTGCAGTGTAATCCCTAATTTAAAAATCACATGTTTTGAATTTGAAAGTAGGCAATCACTTATTTCATATCCAACCATGTTTATTACAAATATAGGTTCAACCACAAATTCATAATTCGATGCACAGGTACATATACTGAATAACTACAGAAGCACCACGTAAAGAATGTTGAACCACAGTTGTACTAAAGACTATAAAGAGAGAGGCGAAAGACATTCTGGTTCCTGGAGAAGGTGAAGCGGAATGCCCATATTGTGCCCTCCTCCATGCGTAATGCGTGCACGACTCTAGGCCAACCCCTTGTGATGGCTGCTCGTCCATCGTTCACTGTCTTCATTAGGACTTCTCGATGCTCATTGTAGTCTGGATGAAATACTTTTACCTTCATTGCGTGTCCACCAATCATGTACTTTGCGAGGTAATCTTGAGTGAACTGCTTCGGGAACCACTGGGAACGAAAAAGATTCATACATTGTTGTCTAACAACTCATAATGGGCAGTAAAAAGAGAAGGTTGCAGAGTTTGTAGTTACCATCCTATAGCTCACTGTTGTGTTGGATAGAGCATAAACAAATAATTTGCTTGCCACCATTCGTACCTTTTTGCTAATAATCCTTATCAGTTTCCTCACTTGATGCTTGTTCATCAATATCTCATTGCCCCATACGCAAAAAGGGTCGGTGCATGGATCCTTGCAAAGGGCATATGTACCTACAAGCAACAAGTCGATATTAGAAGCTAACTAGTGTCCAGGCCTGCATCTATATGCACTACATTATGGAACGGCAGGGGGAGTACAAGCTGAGGGATGAAGCTAACCTCGGCGGAAAATGGTGGCCACTCCCGTTGTTGTCCTGCATAAGTAGTGGAAAGGCATGATAAGTACAGCGACCATAACATCAAACAAATATAGCCAAGGTAAACAACATCATCTCCAAATGATAGCTTGAATGTGTTGGTTTCAGCATGCTGTTAAACCTGATATAAAATGGAAGGCAATGTTACCGACAGCAAGCTTAACAACCATCAAATATTGCAATTCAAACTAGTATTGTTGAAAATGAATAGAACATAGGTAATGCTTAAACATCACACTGGATAAATGAGTAAAACTGAAATAAAGGGCATGTGTTAACTACACCAGGAATAACTGGAACCAAATATAGCCGTTCAAACTGGTATTGATGTAGTCGAGCGGCACAGTTCCGACTTGCACATAATGAACAACACATTGTGAATAACTGAAATAAACAAGGCATAAATGACCAGTATAACAACCAAATATAGCCATTGAAAACTGGACAGAGTCTCACTGCAACCAACCTAACAAGCAAATACAGATAAACAGGGCATATGCTTGTAAACTGGACAAATGCTCACTGCAACCAACCTAACAAGCAGATAAAGATAAACAAGGCATCTGCTTGATAAATGGACAAATGCTAAAAAAGCAACCTAACAACCAAATACAGATAAACAAGGCATCTGCTTGATAACAGGACAAATGCTAAAAAAACAACCTAACAACCAAAAACAGATCAACAAGGCATCTGCTTGATAACTGGACAAATGCTCACTGCAACCAAACTAAGAACCAAATACAGATAAACAAGGCATCTGCTCGATAACTAGAAAAATGCCCACTCCAACCAACCTAACAACCAAATACAGATAAACAAGGCATCTACTCACTATAAAGAACCAAATATAGCCATTCGTGAAACTGAAGCGGACAATTCATACTTAAACATCACATAGACCTATTGAACAATACATTTTTGCATAACTAAAGTAATTAAACATGACACAGTTAAAGCACCGCACGACAAATGCTACTACAACAAAGGGTACGGGTTGGCAAGCTAGAAAAGGTAAGATTTGCTAATAGAATGTTGCCTCACATTTCATGGACGTGATCCTTCCAGTTGGAAGAGCACAGACCCATGGTGCGCTCTCTGATGTCACAGATGGGCTATTTCACCTTGGAAGAACCTTTATGGGTGCCCTCCTCGTGGTCGTGGTCGATGAGATCTAACTTGGCAATTGAGGATCCCAAGCCGCTGCAGTAGAACGTGTCCTTCAGAAAAGACAAAATGGGCTCGATGGCGTATAAAGCTCGCAAATCCTTGACCGCTTGGCAGAGGAGATCAGTGGCAGGGCCGTCGAAGAGATCGATGGTGGTTGAACTAGAGGGGTTGGGGATGGACCACTTAACCTGTGACATGGCCCGTGTGAAGCCATCAGTGTGGACGAGCTTGATGTCGTAGCCTGCTTTCCCGAGATACAGTAATACGCTAGCCCGCTGACAGGAAGCCTTTGGCATGGCAACGTAGTCAACGTCTTTGCCGGCTTCCGAGGCGACGTGTTGCTCCAGGATTGACAGGTCGGGGCGAACGGCGGCCACCTCGCCAACGTCCGCCGGAGAGGCCATGATAAACCTCTTCTTGGTCGAATGCTCCTCGGGCTCCCCAGTATACGTGGTCAAGCTTAGGCTGCGACATTCTGGAGCAGTTGATGTGGATCTGGCGGGGAGGGACACCGCAGGCCTCATCTAAAAAATCAGCGGAGTGGGGCGACGGTATGGGAATCGCTAGGTAACCCAAAATTTATTATCTAACCTAGGAGGAACGGGCAGACCGGCAGGGGTTGGCGCCGGCGGCAGCGGCGGCCGCGAGCTAGGGTTCGAGGGGGGGAGGGGATGGGTGGGGTACTGTGGAGGGGGGGGTTGGTGTTTGAGGATATGTCGCGTCTACTAAAAAATTTAGTAATGGTGGGTGGAGATGGTGGTGGACGAGGGAGGGCGATGGTTCAAATGCCTCGGCTACTGCAATTTTACAATAAGGTCGGTGCTGGAGGAGTGTGGGCGATGGTTGAAGTACGGCGGCTACTAAAATTTGGGTAAAAGGAAGTGATGCGGGGCGGGAGTGCCCAAGATCACGCACGGTCCAACAACAATATGTGTGTATGATAATAAGGAAAAGCAACGCTCAAGGCCGGTAGTTTGTTTTTTATATTTCTAGCTAGTTGGTCTATCGCACACGGTTCGTCCTAATTTCCACATAAACTTACCCGCCTTTAGCTTGCACAGGTGGTGGTTTTACAGTGCACTTGCATCGCACACGGTTAAGCCAGTACCTCCACCCTTTGCTCGCGCTTGCGCGGTCGTGGTGATTTTAGCGCACTTGCATCACACACGGTTGATCCAGTACCTCCACCTTAATTTGCTCGCGCTTGCGCGGTCGTGGTGATTTTAGCGCACTTGCATCGCACACGGTTGAGCTAGTACCTCCACCTTAATTTGCTCGCGCTTGCGCAGGCGTGGTGATTCACATCGCACTTGTATCGCACATGGTTAAGATTTTATACCCCGTGTCCATTGAGCGTCATCAGTCTTTGCAACAAAAAATAACGTTAGCGAGGGTAAAAAGACAGCCACACCAGCATGTGGCCCAAATATATATGACTGAAAAGGATGGTCTGTGATGTTCAAAATTCCAATGCACAACTTTGACCACGCGGGCCCATGGTTGGGCGCGTCGTTGAAGATCGATGAATGGGGCCAGAAGTCAAGAACCACCTGGAAGTGGCCAAATATATGTATGAATATTGGGGATGTTTAAAACTTTAAATACACAATGCATAACTTTTGTGGCACCTGCCTCGCAAACCCGAAAGCACCCTCACAACCACCTAGCTAGGATATATATAATGACATAATGTCGTACCTATGGCCCACCACCTCCCACTTTGTGTCAGCAGGGCGGATGCACGTAATGATCGATAGTTTGGTCTTACATGCATGTCACCATGACCTATCATAAGACGGACCAACGAATCTATCGTTTGGTCAAATGACAGTTGTTGTTGTCGATAAACCGCTTTGGCCAATAAATTGAACCATCTTAAAAATCGCACGAGAGGGACCACAAAACCAGCACCTCTTGCATGCGGCCTAAAATGATGTACGTTGGGAAGGGGTGATGTGTGTTTTCAATATAAAATAATGTAAAATTTAGATGTGGTGCCTACCTCTCGATACAGACAACAACCATGAAGGCAAGGTAGTTAAGGATGAGATACGCAGGGTTTGATGTAGTTCGAACCCATCAATCCGAGCATCTGGGAGGGAATCCTGACAATGCATGAGCTCGAGCTTTGGTTGAGCGACATTTGACGGTGACCGGCCCTAACACGAACTAGGAGGAATCCATTCATGGCCAACACATACCCCTCATTATCGGTCAAAGGGATGATATATATATACACTCGGGGAGCCCACAGATATGTGTGTCGTCACAAAAAACCGCACAAGGGAGACGTGGTCGATCAGAAGACCCCGTATACACTGCATGCGGCCCGAAAATATGTATGGGTACGATGGTGTATGATGTGTTTAAATCCCAAATGCACAACTTCGATGGGCCACCAACTACATTACAAACCGAACACCGTACCCGACTCCAGGCCTGGTTCAATACGTACGATGTCAGTTTCCCAACTTCGAGGCGGCGGCGACGGGGGAGGGGGGTCGTCCCACACATGCGCTCAAACTTTATTTTGTCTAGCATGGGACGCATCTATATATATCTGTACATCTATACACCTATATAGTGTGCGAATAACTTTGAAAGTTGGTCGTTGGATGAAGCCAATCCGACGGTACAGAGATGGCAAATCCGAGCACTACTGGCCGTTGGATATCATCTACATTCCACCAGATTCTGCCACATGTACTATCTAGAAGACTCCATGGTTGAACTTAAGCATAATGCACAAACCTCAAAACACAAGCATTTCTCCTTTGTTCTCTAGAATCTTCCATATCTTAATTGCCCAATTTTTTTTCTAAATGAATTGTCACTTTTTGTTTTTACCTTTACAATGCACAATTCCATGAACCTTAAAATAGATTTTTTTATAAAACTAATTGATTTTGGATGAGATGAACTATAAGAATTAAACGGACATCTACGTCATGCATATATGACTCAAAGCTTACCTGCTATAGTGTGGTATTTATTCATAATTTGGTTACCAAATCTCATGCATGCAATGCACGTGTACCTTACTAGTATCAATAGGAAACCATCGTGGTGAAACCCTTCTCATTGTTGGGTCAAAGGGATAGATTGTGTGGGGCCCCCTAATTGTCGTTAAAGAATAGTATATATACCTTGGGGAGTGCATAGATATGTGTCGCGTCTATAAGCCGCACAAGGGAGACATGCTCAAGAAGAACACCCTGCCCCCTATACCCAGCATGCAACCTGAAAAAGGTTTATATAATCGCCATGACAGGTCAAGTCAATCATTCTTTATTTTTTTAGAGGAAAAAATAACCCATAAAAACATAGTAGGTTTATATAATCGCCATGACAGGTCAAGTCAATCATTCTTTAATTTTTTTAGAGCAAAAAATAACCCATAAAAACATAGTCTACAAATTAGCAAAATAAGGATCCCAAGGTTTATATAATTGCCATGATAGGTCACTTCCCACCGGGTCATAGCATTTAACTGAAGCTTGAGATATGCAACTTTCCACCGGGTCACCCATCCTTGGACTACTCCAGCCCAAGCACGCTTAACTTCTGCGTTCTATTCGACTAGGCTAGCGGATGGGAAGCCGGCCCTTGCTGATAAGAATTGCCTCTTTGCCATTAAGGCGTTTCACGCTGGTCACCCTATGGGACCTACTCCCTCCTATCACACACATTTGTGCTTTTAGAAACTGTGTGGGATATTTTACATGGCCGGTGTGTCGCCGCTAGCCTTTAATGAGCACTGAAACTGGTAGCGGGAAAACGATGGGAGAAGAGGCGGGAAACCGATGAGAGGAGTGGAGAGAAACGGTAGCCTATGTTGAATGAAAACCTAGTAGAGAAAGAAGCGCGAGCTACACGACGCATGCGCACAATGCTTACCCATGTACTGCATGTGCTGTCGAAAGGGCTCAGGGTTGCCGTTCGATCTGGGAGCATCCAACGGTGCACACATACGATCCGTGGGGTTTGGGTTCTGGCCAATCAGAATGCACGACTCAGATCGCGCGCGCAGCGGGGGGGAACCGGTGAAAACCACGAGAAAAAGATGTTTTGAAGTTTCAAAAAAATTTGAAAAAAATGTGGGATGTTAAGAGGATGGTGTTTTATTGCCACACAAAATTTCAAGTTCAAACACATTACGAGATGTGAGATATGAAAAAGAGAAAATCTGTTGAATAGTGCCGAATAGTAATGTCACTATTCAGGGCTGAATTTGTCTTCTTCATAGCTCACATCTCGTAATGTTTTTCAACTTGAAATTTTGTGTCGTAATAAAACATCACCTTCTTAACATCCCACATTTTTCAGATTTTTATGAAACTTTAAAATATGGTTTCCACGAAGTTTTCATTGAATATCGGCTTTCATGAGTGAACTGTGTGCTATTTGAAAACATTTTGTGAGAAGAATCTCGGTTTTTAAATCCCCGTAAATCCAAAACTAAGCCGAAAATCGTGAAACCTAGCATGGTGTCATGACATGGCACTTTATTGTCGAGGAATTTTTTTCGTCCATTGTGGCGCAAGTTTTATTACAAGCCTCTTACAAACTGGAGGTTCTCTCAAAGAAGCCTCGTGGTTCCGATAGGGATACGTGTCCCCCTTGTGGGCGAAACGTAATCACTGCCACTTTTCTCCTTGTATTTTCTTCTACGGGCAACATGGAACGACAAGATATCCGTGCTGAAATTTAAACTTATTCAGGGTTCGTTTGGCCTTTTTACAGACTAATTGAGGTTCCTAGGCATTTAATGTCCATAATTCAAATTTGAACTACAAATACATGCTCCAGTTCACCAAAATGGTTAGAAAAATTATACATGTGTCCTTGGGTGCATGTTTAGTTCCCATGCCAGGAATGGGAACGAATTCCAATCGTACCGGTGTCATGGCTCGTCTTCAAACATTTCGAATCTCGGTTTTTGGGTCCCCATAAGTCCTAAACTCACCAGAAAGTCATCAAAGGTGGCATGGTGTCACGTCATGGCACATATATGTCGTGGTAAAAACATTGTCCAACTTGAGCCAAGCTTTATTACAAACCTCTTACAAAAACCGGAGCTTCTCTCAAAGAAGCCTCGTGGTTCCAATAGGGAAACGTGTTCCCCTTGTGGGCGAAACGCAATCACCTCGGTGTACCGATGTACCGCATCACCTCGGCTGGACCGGGGGCTTCGTCATCGCTTCATTAACCCACGATGGGGACTTCGGCGTCATACTGCCGGCCTGCTACATCGCCTCGGTCGGACTGAGGGTTCCACCTCGCCATGTTGGCCGTGCTATTTCGCCACTTCAGTGTGCCGAGCTCTTTGCTTCGCCACCTTGGGACCGGCTTAGGGGCTAGGACTTCGTCCCATCGTAAGCTCGGACCGCGTCATCAATACCGAACACATTAACCAGCTAGTTCGCTTTCATGCTCAAAAACTTTCAGTTTTAAATTTTGTTCGGTTCGACCAAGCATTATACTTTTTTGGCAAAACTTTGTTTGTGACGCACAAATTCGAATACCCCGTTTACTTGGGGGCTTCCTTTATGAAGCCTTTTCTCTTGCATATGATTATACTTGTATGGCTTCGTTCCTTGTTCGTGTATTACACCACAATATGCACCATGTTGACTTAAGTGTTCCGCAAGCTGGGTTGCCTTGCTCTTGTGTTTACCCCTATGTTCCCGATTGTTCGGCTAGGGAGTAAATGGAGCACCTCTGCGATTGTCACGATCGGGTCATCCGAGCTCGGACCTCAGACTGGGTGAAGCCGAAAGCTAGCGCTCTTATTGTTTTCAATCATGGTCGGCACACAACGGAACTCATGAGTACAAAAAATCTATTGCACAAGTCTCATAGTAACAATGAGAAACCGAAGAAAGGTATCGGTGGGGGTACTATTTTCTTCGAAGATGCTTCTTACACTTCATCAGTAATATAGCATAAGTTCCCTGAGTGCGCTTTGTCTGTTACAGCCTTATGGCATGATTGCCTAGTTATCGGAAACACCGTCGATATTCTCGACAGGTGGAGTAAATAACACTTTTCGGCCCTTGACCGAAGAGGGAGAAGCCGACTGTCGGTTAAGACGCGTTTAAAGTTCGAGTGAACACAGATATGGTATAAGTACTTCGGTACATACAATCATTATACATAAAATTCTTTTACCCAAGTCACTTGGGGGCTCTTAAATTAGTGTGAGCTGTTTTATAATAAGTGTTCTTCTTCTTAGTCGTGGTAAAGTCTTTTTCTATCACTCCTTTTTTCGACGCGAGTGTGTGGTCAATAGCCGAGGAGCCTAATTTCTTTCTCAAAGCCGCTAGAGTTTCGTTTGCTAAACTTGCCTAACAAGAAGTACCTCGCCTTCGGGATAGGAGATTGGAGCCGTAGGCTGACCCGCTTGAAGTCTTGAGATAGGATGTGTCATGTTAAAACACGACAGAAGCACATTTTTTTTTCTAAAGACCAATTTTTGGATTGGCACCGAACACTTGATCTAGTTCAGACATCAAGTTTTACTGAAGTTTTTTGGTTTTCCAAGCCTATGGCACTTTTAAACTATTTGTGTGTTTTCAGCATAAGTCTCGCAGTGCAACGCCAGACACCTTTAGAGACTCGGCAAAAACATTCTCGGATATTGCTATACAGGCATCGGTTTCGAATTGTGTCTTCGGTCAATAGTTGGGTTGCCCGGCTCCTGTGCTTGCCTCCTACGTTCCCGATTGTTCGGCTAGGTGTGCAAAGGGAGAACCACTACAATTGTGCTTCCAGCTCGCATGGTTAAGCACCTCACCGGAGAAAGCCGAAAACTGACTGTCACAATAAGCATAAACTGGTCAGCAATCCGATGAATGTGTTAAATGACGGGCCGTTCATAACATTGGCCGAAGTGTTTACGGCTTGACCTTGGCTGTCTCCGAACACTAACCGGGGGCCACTAGCTGGCCTCCCAACTTTAAGCTCCTATGACTAAGCGAAAGTTATAAAGCCCGCATATCTGATTGCCTCGTTTCCGCTAACACAACCACCTCCGGGCATCGAGACGTCGGCTAAGGGTTGTCTTGTTATTACGGAAACACCCTGCATAGTATCTACAAAGGGGTAGAAGCCGACGATGGGCCACTTTCAACTGATAAACGGTCGCAATGGAGTCAAAATAAACATATATCATCAGTATTTGTATTCAGTATACAAGCGCTGCCTTCCGTAATTATCGTTATAAAGCCTACGCTAGGCCTACGCTGCATATATAAACCGAGGCCAGGCTAGTCAATAGACAATCTAATATTCATTAGTACAGTCTCGTGGTAGATACATGTACTCTGTACTACACCCCTTATGAATACAATCAAAAGCAGGAGTAGGGTTTTACCTCTTAGAGAGGGCTCGAACCTGGGTAAACACCGTGTCCCTCGTCTCCTGTTATCCATCGCTCCAAGACGCCTAGCTTAGGAACCGACAAACACCTCTCCTCAGGAGGTTGTTCTTCCCCTTGTACTGTTCATCCTCAGCCCGAGAGGCAATCCACCACCACCACACTGGAGTAGGGTATTACACCACATCGGTGGCCCAAACCAGTATAAATCTTGTGTCTCTTGTGTTGTGAGTTCGTCGAGCTAGGCTTTGAGATCACGGTGAGGGTGAGGGCGTGATTAGGTAGGGAGAGATCTTCGTGTGCACCCCAGTGTTCGAACCTCAAGTGTTTGCCAGAACCCAAAACCATAGTTTGTTGCATAACCACTTGGAAACCATAGTTTGTTGCATGCCCCTGCGGGGCCCCATACTCGTCTCTCTCTTGATGGAGGAAGAAAAGGAAGAACAAAACAAAAGCGGCGCGTGCCTCTGCAGCGGTTCGCGAGGTCGGACCCGTGGCGCTCTCCTGATCTCGGTCGGACCCTCCCTCGCGCTTCACTGAGGCGCGACGGCGAGAGGACCCGCTGCCACCTTCGAAGCGAGCGCGACGGCGTGGCGGCTGGTCATAGCTGCCGCTGCTGGAACTGTCGCCGGAGGGAGAACCACCGCAGCTGGGCGCGAGGTCGTCCTCGCCCTCATCTCGACCGTCGCCAAGGCCAAGCACCTCATCGCCGTCGTTGTCCTCGTGGCAGCACCCGACGCGACGGCCGTCTTCTCCGAACACCCTCACGTAGAGGTCGCATTGCCGTCGTACTTGAAGTGGAGGGTGCAGCGTCTACCCAGGCCGCGCGCGCGGGCAAACGTCTGCCAGCCGTGGGCCAGGGCCACGTTGCCAGCAACGGAGACCTCAGCCGCGACCCATGAAGCCTCGCTGCAGCAGCCGTCCGCCTGCAGCCAGAGCCCGCCTGGACCTGCGACCGGCAGCTCGCCAGCGAAGAAGCGCGGGAGCTGAAGCCAGGTGCCGGCCGGATTCTCCGACCAAACAACGAACTCTGGCAACACCTCCGGCGAGTGAAAGCACAGCCGAGGAGGCCGTGCGACCATGGAGCGCCTCCCCTCGTCGACGGGGCTGCCATGATCCGGACGAGCCTCACCCCGAGAAGAGGCACCGCCGCGGTAGCGACGAGCCGCGGCGGGGGTCGCGGCATGCTTGCGGGGACGGCCACGCCCACGCTTGGGCGACACGGAGCCGGGCCCCTCTCGGCAAGCCTTCCCCTTCTCCACGGCAGAGTACCTCTTCGCGGGTGCCATGGATGTCATTGCAAGCTATGTAGCAAGGAATAAGAAGTGGGCGGAGCAAGAAGAGATGAGCAACGGGGGCTTCGCCCCCCCTCCTCATATATAGCAGGAGAAGGCCAACCGACGACCCCCAAGATCACAGGTAATGATAACCCTTTTGCATGCAGTAGGGACTTGTCAAGTCGGGCAGTCGCCGAGGCAGCATGGGGGAGTCGAGGCACCCACGTCCTATCAATCGCCACGCGTCGACCAAGGCCGCAGGCTGTTGGGGCTCGTGGCGCTTTGCACTTGCCCTTTGGCTTCGCCTCAAAGCCAAGTCGGAGCGCGCCTTGGGCCCGGGGGCTACTGTCGGCGTCCTGGGAACGGGGGTCCCCAGACTTGCCTGCCTGCGACCCACGGCGTGGCTCTCCCAGCGGCCCCGTACGGCCCGTCTTCACCAGCAAACACTCAAGACCTTCGCGAGGGGCCAAGCCTCGCGAGGCGGACAACACAAGACTTCCTCGGGAGCGGCCTCACCAGGCTGGCTCACGAGGGGCGGAGAGATCAAGGCAAGGGACACCTTGCGAGGTTCAAGTGACGCAAGCCATAAAGACTGGAGCCAGGCAGGCGCCAGGCGGGCGCCAGCGCGTGCAGTGTCCTTGTTTCCTCTTTGGTGCTAAAGGGGCAAGCACACGTGAGGAGTACCGAGGCATCAAGCAAAGGTTTCCATATCGGTGCAACGAGACCAAGACCAGCAGAACGGTAGGACAGAGGTCACCATGGAGCCCAAGACGGCATCACCACCGGAGCCTTTGGCAGGCGAAGACTACTTTTATCAGGATAGCTTGTACTAGTTGTCCCCCTTCAAACTGGCCGTTGTGGCATCCCTTCCCGCTCAATATTTGGGAAGAGGACCAAGGCCTCTATAAATAGGACTAGCCGCCACCATAGGAGGCAGGTCATCTGGGAAAGGATCCACTCCATCCTCACACCCACCGAGCACAAGAACACCTCTCCTCAGGAGGCTGTTCTTCCCCTTGTACTATTCATCCTCAGCCCGACAGGAAATCTACCACCACCACACTGGAGTAGGGTATTACACCATATTGGTGGCCCGAACCATTATAAATCTTGTGTCTCTTGTGTTGTGAGTTCGTCAAGCTAGGTTTTGAGATTGTGGTGAGGGCGTGATTAGGTAGGGAGAGATCTTCGCGCGCACCCGAGTGTTCGAACCTCAAGGGTTTGCCTGAACCCGAAATCCGACAGCGAGGGTCCACCTCACAGCTATGTTCGCATCCATTTGGCCTGCCGAACGCGGCTGTCACTTTCTAGCGCCGCCTACGGAGCATCCTGGTGGCTCAGGTGGCCAGGCATCACGCAGTCCTGGTAGAGATGGCGACGGTCCTAGAGTAACCACCCGAGCCCCCGGAGCCTCCTGAGGCTCAGGGCCCTTGTGGTTCGTGAGGAGCGACTCCTTCAGCATGCACCTTCAGCTACTTCAACACTCCTTCGACAATGGTACCAGGTGACATTTTCCGGTTTACTCAGCTGGGAGCACCCCTCGGGCTGCATCATTCCCAGGTCGCACGGGCCTGTCCCTGCGGCATGTATCTTTTTGCATCTTTAGCTTACTCTGCCGGGGGCGCCCCTTGGGCTGCATCACCCCTAGGCCGATCGGGTCCGTCCCGGTGGCATGTACCGTCCTTGCATCTATTTAAAATAGCTTATCTCCTTGCGTGGTTTCCCTACGATTATCACTTGCCTGATTACACCTCGTGGCATCCCGCGCTGCTAACCAATCTCCTATATGCCCCGCGGCGAGAGCCCCACATGTCGGCACGGCGCTTGTGCTCGGGTCCATCCCTGCAATGCTGACAAATCTGAGAGATCGAGCTCTGCCTCGCGGCCCGCTCTGCGCACGTCACCTCACCCGATCCTCAGTGCCCCCGTCTCTCTACTGGATAATCTACCTCTGGGTAACCGGCGCAATCACGGGCTATGTTCCCTCTTCGGCTAACTTGCAGGAACCTCCGGAGCACTAGCTGCAGGTGGTCCCGTTAGCTCGTTCCTCCTCTCATGCAATTCACTTACGCGTGAAAGGGGGGCTCCTGAGCATCGCACCTCAGGGGCTCTTACTGATTCTCCAGCCCTCACCCCTGGCCTTGACCACGACATCACGACCTGGCATACCAGCGGCGGCGGAGCCTTGCTCGAGGGTCCGGACCCAAGAACGCAGAGCACTTAGGAGAGCGCGAGAGGGGGAATGACCTGACGCGGTCCCGACCTGACAATACCACGACCGCAGAGGCGCAGGTCGGGCGCGGCCTAAGGAATTGATCCAAGATCGCTAAAGATAAGTCACGCTCCCGAGTCAGCCCAGTACCATAACGCAGGATTCCTAGCCCGTGCAGCCTTGCTATGGCGACGCCACCTACCTTTCCTGCCTTCCGGGAGTTGCTTGCACGCTAAAGGGGGCCCCTTGAGCATCGCGCCTCAGGGGCTCTTACCGGACCTCGGGCCGCTCACCTCTTGGCCTTGACCACGGCATCGCGACCTGGCATACCAGCGATGGCTGAAGCCTGCCTGGGGACTGGGGCCTGTCAGCATAGAGCGCCAGGCTGCCTTAAGGTTAGAAAGGGGGGAACCAAGCCGAAGCAAGACGCGCGATCATAAGCTTTCATAATGGGGATAATATTAACACCAAAGGCACTACAGACTCTTTACACACCCTTGTGTGGTTCATCTTGATTCCTCGCAGGGAACAAAAGGAGAAGACTATCGGAAGCTTTATCTACGGGCATCACCGCCGATGCCATCATCAACCATGGGCCACTGGAGACCGATGCTAACCCCATCCAGATCAGTGGCGATGACGAGCGGACGCTGCCGCCGCGCTCCGGGCATGGCGGGAGCTCGGGGGCACGTAGCTATCGTCACTCGTCTCCGGGGTCTCGTCAAGCTCAGGAGAACCGCTAGACTCCCAGGTGCCATCACTGCTACTGGAGGGACTGTCGGCGGGGCCGGCGCTAGGAGCCGCGCCCCCCTGGAGGCTCCCTCCCGAGAAGCACTCCAGCGGGCGGCCTTCCCCGTCGAAGACCATGAAGAATAACATGGAGGCACCGTCATACTCGAAATGGATGGCGAGGGCGCCCTCCGCGCGATAGACACGGGCGACCTCGCCCCATCCGTGAGTCATGAAGATCTTGCCCGGGGCGATGACCTCAACCTCTGCCCCCGTCGCCGGGGTGTGACACTCGGCGTGCTGCAGCCACAGCTCGAGAGGCCCCCTCGGTGGCATCTCCGCGGCGAAGAACGGTGGGAATCGAATCCACGTGCACGGCGGCATCGCCGCCCACACCATGAATTCACGCGAGGAGCCTTCGGCGTGGGTTCGTGGGGCGGCGGCGCGCGTCACCACAGCATGGCTACCACGGCCATAGCGCGAGCAACGCGAGCCACCTCCTCCCTCTCCACGGCCTGGCGCCAGGGCATACACAGGCAACGGGTAGCCGGGGGGAGGCCGCTCGTACCATGGCCTCGTCACCTCCCGCCTCGAGATGGCATCACGAAGACTGACCAGCCTCTTCTTCGGCGGGAGCGGCCCAAGCTCTTCACGGGGGATTTTTCCCTTCTCAGCGGCGAAGAACCTCCGTATCGGCGCCATGGGTGGCGCGGTGAGGTAGTGAAGCAAGGAAGAAGAAGCGAGAGAAATGGGGGAGAGATGAGCGACGGGGGCTCCGCCACCCCCCCCCCTCCCCTCGCCCCCATTTATAGCAGAAGGAGGCCAACCGACGACCCCCACGATCGCAAGTAATGATGGCTTTTCTGCATGCACCAGGGACTCATCAAGTGGGGCAGTTGCCGAGGCAGCGTGGGGAAGCGGAGACGCCCAGGTCCCGTCAATCGCCACGTGTCAATCGAGGCCGTAGGCGGTTGGGGCCCGCGGCGCTCCGCACTTGCCCCTTGGCTTTGCCTCGAAGCCAAGTCCGAGCGTGCCTTGGGCCCGGGGGCTGCTGTCGGCTTTCTGGGAACGGGGGTCCCCAGACTTGCCTGCCTGCGGCCCACGGCATGGCTCCACTAGCGGCCTGGTACGGCCCATCTTCATCAGCAAACACTCAAGACCCTCGCGAGGCGGACGACACAAGACTTCCTCAGGGGCAGCCTCACTAGGCTGGCTCGCGAGGAGCGGAGAGATCAAGGAGAGGGGCACCTCGCGAGGTTTCCGTGATGAGAGACATGACGACCAAGGCCAGGCAGGTGCCAGCGGGCGCAGAGTACCGGTTGCCTCTTTGGTGCTAAAGGGGCAGGCAAGAGGCATCAGGCAAAGGTTTCCATATCGGTGCAACAAGACCAATACCAGCAGGACAGCAGGACGGAGGTCATCGCGGAGCTCACGATGGCATCACCACCGGAGCCTTTGGCAGGCGAAGACCACCTTTTGTCAGGATAGCTTGTACTAGTTGTCCCCCTCAAATTGGCCCTTGTGGGATCCCTTCCCGCCTAAACATTTGGGAAGAGGACCGGTGCCTCTATAAATAGGACTAGCCACCACCATAGGAGGCAACTGATCTTGGACCGGATCCATTCCACCAAGACCATCCTCACCAGCTCATACAACTCATACAACTCAAGAACACCTCTCCTCCTGAGGCAGTTCACCCTTTCTACTAGTTCATCCTCAGCCTACAAGGCAATCCACCACACCACACTGGAGTAGGGTAGTACACCACATCGGTGGCCCGAACCAGTATAAACTCTAGTGTCCCTTGTTCCTCGGGTTCGGCGGGCTAGGCCTTGAGATCGTTGTGCGAGTGAGCTAGAGAGGGAGAGAGATCTTTGTGCGCACCTGAGTGTTCGAACCTCAAGGGTTTGCTGGAACCCGAAATCCGACAGTTTGAGAACATCAAAATTATGAAACAATTGCTTCGCTTGTCATCGGGGTTGTGCATGATTTGAATATTTTATGTGATGAAGATGGAGTATAGCCAGACTATATGATTTTGTATGGATAAGCATACTTTGGCCATCTTATTTTGAGAAGACATAATTATCTCGTTAGTATGCTTGAAGTATTATTGTTTTTATGTCAACATTAATCTTTTGTTTTGAATCATACGGATATGAACATTCATGCCACAATAAAGAAAATTACATGGATAAATATGTTAGGTAGCATTCCACATCAAAAATTATGTTTTTGCCATTTACCTACTCGAGGACGAGCAGGAATTAAGCTTGGGGATGCTTGATACGTCTCCAACGTATCTATAATTTTTTATTGTTCCATGCTATTATATTATCTGTTTTGGATGTTTTATATGCATTAATATGCTATTTTATATTATTTTTGGGACTAAGCTATTAACCTACAACCCAGTGCCAGTTCCTATTTTTTCCTTGTTTTTGAGTTTCGCAGGAAAGGAATACCAAACGGAGTCTAGACGGAATAAAACTTTCGCAATGATTTTTCTTGGACCAGAGGACATCTAAAGGACTTGGAGTACATGTCAGGGAAGCCATGAGGCGGCCACAAGGACGGAGGGTGCGCCTAGGGGGTAGGGCGCCCCCCCCCCTTGTGGCCCCTCGTGACTCCACCAACCTATTTCTTCCTCCTGTATATTCTCAAATATCCCAAAACCTACCAGGGGACCCACGAAAACACTTTTCCACCGCCGAACCTTCTGTGCCCGTGAGATCCCATCTAGGGGTCTTTTCCGGCGTCCTGCCAGAGGGCATCTACATCAATACCATTGCCCTTCCGATGAAGCGTGAGTAGTTTACCATAGACCTATGGGTCCATAGCTAGTAGCTAGATGGCTTCTTCTCTCTCTTTGATTCTCAATACCATGTTCTCCTCGATGTTCTTGGAGATCTATTTGATGTAATACTTTTTTGCGGTGTGTTTGCCGAGATCCGGTGAATTGTGGATTTATGATTATCTCATCTATGAATATTATTTGAATCTCCTCTGAATTCTTATATGCATGATTTGATATGTTTGCAAGTCTCTTCAAACTATTGATTTGTTTGGCCTACTAGATTGGTTTTTCTTGCAATGGGAGAAGTGGTTAGCTTTGGGTTCAATCTTGCGGTGTCCTTTCCCAGTGACGGTAGGGGCATCAAGGCACATATTGTATTGTTGCCATCGAGGATAAAAAGATGGGGTTTACATCATATTGCTTGAGTTAATTCCTCTACATCATGTCATCTTACTTAATGCGTTACTCTGTTCTTCATGAACTTAATACTCTAGATGCAGGCAGGAGTCGGTCGATGTGTGGAGTAATAGTAGTAGATGCAGGCATGAGTCGGTCTACTTAATACAGACGTGATGCCTATATTCATGATCATTGCCTTAGATATCGTCATAACTTTGCGCTTTTCTATCAATTGCTCGGCGGTAATTTGTTCACCCACCGTAATATTTTCTATCTTGACAGAAGCCTCTAGTGAAACCTATGGCCCCCGGGTCTACTTTCCATCATATAAGTTTCCGATCTACAATTTTAGTTTCCAATTTACTTCCTTTGCAATCTTTACTTTCCGTTCCATAAACCAAAAATACCAAAAATATTACTTTACCATTTATCCATCTCTACCAGATCTCACTTTGCAAATAACTGTGAAGGGATTGACAACCCCTTTATCGCGTTGGGTGCAAGTTGGTGTTTGTTTGTGTAGGTATTCGGTGACTTGTGCATAGTCTCCTACTGGATTGATACCTTGGTTCTCAAAACTGAGGGAAATACTTACTCTACTTTGTTGCATCACCCTTTCCTCTTCAAGGGAAAAACCAACGCAAGCTCAAGAAGTAGCAAATACCCATGGTGACAATGGGGTATTATATTGATTCACTCGAGATATGTTTTGGCACTCAAGTCACGGATTCCCGAGGTGACATTGGGTTAATCTATGCATAGGGTTTGATGCACGTTCTCATCTTTTGTTTCTCCGGTAGAAATCTTGGGGCACTCTTTGAGGTTCTTTGTGTTGGACTGAGTATTATGAATCTGAATTTTCTTTGGTGTTATTTTAGTACGAACTCTTGATAGATTGTTCGGACGGAATAACTTGGTGTTATTTTAGTACGAACTCTTGGATAGATCGGTCGGAATGAATAGCTACAAACAATTTCTTCTTATGTTCTCCGCTAGATAAGAACTTTGGAGTGATTCCTTCTTGCACGTTGAGGGATGGTTATGTGATCGAAATATATTAGCATTATTGAGAGATTTCACTAGCAAAAGTACGGACCCTAGGCCTCATTTTCAAGCATTGCAATACCGTTTGTGCTCCGTATTATCAATTGCTACCCTGCTGTTTTTTATTGTTCTTATTACAAAAATCAATATCTACTATCCATATTACACTTGTACCACCATGTCTTCGCCGAACTAGTGCACCTATACAAATTACCATTGTATTAGGTGTGTTGGGGACACAAGAGACTGGTTGCAGGGTTGTTTGAGAGAGACTATCTTCATCCTACGCCTCTCACGGATTGATAAACCTTAGGTCATCCTCTTGAGGGAAAATTGCTACTATCCTACAAAACTTTGCGCTTGGAGGCCCAACACGTGTCTACAAGAATAAAGTTGCGTAGTAGACATCAAGCTCTTTTCTGGCGCTGTTGCCGGGGAGGTGAGTGCTTGAAGGTATATCTTTAGATCTTGCAATTGAATCTTTATTTTCTTGTTTTATCACTAGTTTGGTTTATAAAAACAAAACTACAAAAAAATTGAATTGAGGTTGCATCATATTATTCATCTTTATAATGTATTTCATGAAAATGATGGAAAGGAAAATTATGCTCAATTGATAGAAGAAGAATTCAATAGAATGTTTGGTATAAATGATGAGCATGATTGCAATGTTGTTAGTATGAATTCTTTGAATATCCACGACGCAAATGAGATGCAAAGCCATAAGATTGGGGATGCTATGTTTGATGAAGATGATATTTTTAGTCCCCCAAGATTTGATGTGCAAATTTGTTATAATGATTGGGTTCCTCCTATTTATGATGATTATAATTATGAAAGTGGATTTGGAGAGGTCATGACTTTATTTAGTGATGAATCCACCATTTTGGATGAGGCTTCAATTGACTATGATAACAAAGTTGCTATCTATGACGATTATGGTGATGACATGTATGCTATAAAGAATAATGATAACCATGAAACTTGTCATCATGATTTTAATTTTCACTATCATGATAGTTATTTTGTTGAGTTTTCTCCCACTACTATTGATGAGAAGAAATTTGCTTATGTGGAGAGTAATAAGTTTTCTATGCTTTTGTGTCATGAAAGGAATGCTTTATGTGATGGTTATATTGTTGAATTTCTTCATGATGCTACTGAAAATTATTATGAGAGAGGAACATATGCTTTTACATATTGCAAAAATATCAAGTTTCCCCTCTATGTGTTGAAAATCTTGAAGTTATGCTTGTTTTGCCTTCCTACGCTAGTTGATTCTTGTTCCCATAAATTGTTTGCTCGCAAAATCCCTATGCATAGGAATTATGTTAGGCTTAAATGTTCTTGCCATGTGATTCATGATGCTCTCCTTGTGTTTCAATTCTTATCTTTTATGTGAGCATCATTGAAATCATCATGCCTAGCTAAAAAGGCATTAAAGAAAAGCGCTTGTTGGGAGACAACCCAACACTTTTACCTACTGTTTTTGTGTGTTCACATGATTATGCTATTGTCGTAATCATGTTTTATTGCTTTTGTTTGAATAAATTGCCAAGTAAAGCCTTTGGGATAGCGTGGATGATAGTTGACTTGATTCTGTCCAAAAACAGAACCGTTTACACTCAGTCCAGGAATTTTGAAAATACACTGGAATGTGATTTTGACCTGAATTTTTTACAGGTGATAGATATAAAAATTCCCTACGATGTCCTAATTTTCAGAATTTTTGGAGTTACAGAAGTATAGTTGGAGTACAGATTACTTCAGGTTGTTCTGTTTTTGACAGATTTTGTTTTCAATGCATAGTTTGCTTGTTTCCTAGTTTCTATGGCTTATATTGCTCAATATAAATTGTGTAAATGATATGATACAGTAGGAATTGTGTGGAAATAATTATGAATCTTGCGTTTGACAATAGCAAAGTGAAATGGTTTGCTCTTTATCATACTAACCTATCTCACGAAGTTCCGTTAAATTTTGTCTGATTGAAATTTTCAAGTTTTGGGTGAGATGTCGATATGAGGAGAATAAGGAGTGACAAGACCCTAAGCTTGGGGATGACCAAGGCACCGCAAGTTAATATTCAAGGAAGATCCAAGCAACTAAGCTTCGGGATGCCCCGGAAGGCATCCCCTCTTTCGTCTCCAACATTATCGGTAACCTCACTTCTTCGCCCTGGTTCGAAGCATAACTTCATGGTGATGGGGCATGCCCATTTCTGTCAAAGGCTCTTCCAGCTCGATGTGAACAGCGACAGCAGGGTGGAGAGGAGCGGCAAGGCCGCGAAGGCCGGCAAGGCCGTCAAGGGGCCCCTGTTCGGGTTGCCGGCGACAGTGGTCCCGCTGAGCAATAACTCTCACCAGTCCGCCATCATTGCCATGATGCCGGACTTCAGCGCGCATGGCCTTGACCCGGCCTGGGCTGAGCCGCCAACGGAGGAGGTGCAGGAGTTCTTCGACACCTTGTCGGAGGCTTATGTCCGCGACGAGCCGCTACTCATCCAGGACACCACCAAGGAGGAGCTGGACTACATTGCCACCAGGGCGGCAGAGGCGGCGCTTGCCCGGGAGGTCGGCAGCGCTGGCTACATGGAGGATGAGGCCGACTCGGCCGCGAAGGAGAAGGAGCTTGCCGGATGGGCGGAGTCTGCTGGGGAGGCCAGCAGCGCCGGCGTCGAGGTCCCTCTTGTCGAAGACGCGGGCGACGAGCCGTCTGAAGAGGAGGTCGAGGCCGACGATCCCCCGGCCACAGGGAAGAGACGCGTCCTGTGCCAGGCTGGCTCCAGCGAACCAGTCCGGCCCGGCAGGTCCGCGCAGCGGCAACAGGCCTAGGATCAGTCCGTGCGCCAGACAAGGGCTACGGCGGCGAAGAAGGTGGTGAAGGCCGCGGTGGCGAAGAAGAAGGCGACCGCCTCTTCTTCGTCCAAGCGTCGCCGGACTCCATCCCCTTCCTCTCCTCCTGGAGATATCGATCTGGAGGTCGACTTAGATCTTGGGTCTCTTAGCCCGCTGTTCTTGACTTGTTTTCATCTTTGCAGGGACAGGGAGACGTTGGCCCAGTGGGTGGCGAAGGAGGCCAAGGTTTCGACAGGAGGCAAGCCTCCGGCGGGTACTTCACATACGCCTTTACTGGTGGATAGCAGCCCCCGGCGCAGCCCTTGCCTCAAACCCCAGCATAAGCCCATCACTCACTCCCCCATTGATGAACTTTGGGGTGTGAATCCTTGGTGCTGATCTTGCCGGGTCCGCAGGAGAAGAACGGCAGCAGGAGCAGCCGCCGAGGGCCACCCCCAACACGCGGCCCCTCTCGACTACGCCGCCCCGAGGGACGTCCCCAGCGAGGGCATCCACCACCAAGCCCACGCATATGGAGGAGGAGGATGCGAATTTGGGTGCCGGGGTCCTACCCCGGCAACGAATGCTGGCGGGGAGGGTGGCACTTCTTCCCAGCCCGGCGTGGGTGAGTTACTCGCTTTCTGTCCCTGTTCTTTCTTCTTCTTTTTGAACCTCGGTCTTGGCTCCGCTTCATTCCCCTTCTCGGTATCCAGATCCTTCCTCGGTGGACCGGGAGGACATCGACACCGTCATCGAGGAGGTCGCCAGGGACGCCGAGGCCGACAAGATCGCCGCGGAGGAGGCCGCCAAGACCGCTGCTGAGGATGCCGCCAAGGGGCCTGCTGGGGAGGCCGGCAAGGCCGCTGCCGAGGAGGCTGGCAAGGGGCCTGCCGAAGAGGCCGGCAAGGCCGCTGCCGAGGAAGGGATGATTGACGACCAGCCTTTCTCCTCTTATGCCTCCGGCCCAGGCAAGTACTTGAAGGTGGGCGATGACCTGTTTGTCCACCTCCCAGGAACGGCAAGCACCAGGGCACCAACCGGGGGGGGAGGTGTTCAACGATGAGGCACTCGCCTCCGCCGGGCTCCAGGTTGTTGACGAACCGAGCACCGGCGGCGGCGATTCCCAAGAGGAGCAGCTGCTCCGGGCCATGAGCACCAACTTCCAGAAGCTCCAGGCGCTTGACCGTGCCCGCCTGGACAAGGAAAAATCCAGGATGGCGGCGGTGGACAAGGCTGAGGCGGATCTTGAGGAGCGCATCGCCGAGATGTAGGCCTGGTTCCGCCAGGCCCATGAGGAGCTGAAGGTCGCCCAATGTCGTGTTTTTGTCACGGCAGATGTCCTAGTGAAAGGGCTTAGTCGTGGAGCCATCGCTACGGGTTAAAGGGGTTAAAGCGAACAAGGGACGCAAGAGAGTTTTATACTAGTTTGGTCCCTTACGATGAAGGTAAAAGCCTACGTCTAGTTGTGATGGAATTGATGGGGTTTCGATGACCAGGGAGCGAATACGCTTTGCCTGGGTCTCGAGTTGTTGTCTGTTCTCCTTGAACCGCCGCCGGGTTGTCCCCTTATATACATGGGTTGACGCCCGTCGGTTTACAGAATCCCGAGGCCGGCTCATAATCATGTCCAGCTCGGTCTCTGCTACTTCTACCTTACAATAGAAGTTTACATATCAATGCCGGTTTATGTCTATGGCCTTACACCGGCTTTGGGCCTCCATAAAGCGTCACTGTCTGTCTTCATGGGCTTCAGATATAGATGAACTACTTGTTGGGGAACGTAGTAATTTCAAAAAGTTTCCTACGCACACGCAAGATCATGGTGATGTATAGCAACGAGAGGGGAGAGTGTTGTCCACGTACCCTCGTAGACCGAAAGCGGAAGCGTTATCACAACGCGGTTGATGTAGTCGTACGTCTTCACGATCCGACCGATCAAGTACCGAACGCACGGCACCTCCGAGTTTAGCACACGTTCAGCTCGATGACGTCCCTCGAACTCCGATCCAGCCGAGTGTTGAGGGAGAGTTTCGTCAGCACGACGGCGTGGTGACAATGTTGATGTTCTACCGACACAGGGCTTCGCCTAAGCACCGCTACGATATTATCGAGGTGTAATATGGTGGAGGGAGGCACCGCACACGGCTAAGAGATCAATGATCAATTGTGTGTCTATGGGGTGCCCCCTGCCCCCGTATATAAAGGAGCAAGGGGGGAGGCGGCCGGCCTAGGAGGAGGGCGCGCCAAGGGGGGAGTCCTACTCCCACCGGGAGTAGGACTCCTCCTTTCCTTGTTGGAGTAGGAAAAGGGAAGGGAGAAGGAGAAAGAAGGAAGGGGCGCCCCCCCCCTCCCTAGTCCAATTTGGACTAGTCCATGGGGAGGGGTGCGGCCACCCTTTGGGGCCTTTCTCTCCTTTCCCGTATGGCCCATTAAGGCCCAATACGAATTCCCGTAACTCTCCGGTACTCCGAAAAATACCTGAATCACTCGGAACCTTTCCGAAGTCCGAATATAGTCGTCAAATATATCGATCTTTACGTCTCGGCCATTTCGAGACTCCTCGTCATGTCCCCGATCTCATCCGGGACTCCAAACTCCTTCAGTACATCAAAGCATATAAACTCATAATATAACCGTCATCGTAACGTTAAGCGTGCGGACCCTACGGGTTCGAGAACTATGTAGACATGACCGAGACACCTCTCCGGTCAATAACCAATAGCGGAACCTGGATGCTCATATTGGCGCCCACATATTCTATGAAGATCTTTATCGGTCAGACCGCATAACAACATAGGTTGTTCCCTTTGTCATCGGTATGTTACTTGCCCGAGATTCGATCGTCGGTATCTCGATACCTAGTTCAATCTCGTTACCGGCAAGTCTCTTTACTCATTCCGTAATACATCATCCCGCAACTAACTCATTAGTTACAATGCTTGCAAGGCTTATAGTGATGTGCATTACCGAGTGGGCCCAGAGATACCTCTCCGACAATCGGAGTGACAAATCCTAATCTCGAAATACGCCAACCCAACATGTACCTTCGGAGACACCTGTAGAGCACCTTTATAATCACCCAGTTACGTTGTGATGTTTGGTAGCACACAAAGTGTTCCTCCGGTAAACGGAAGTTGCATAATCTCATAGTCATTGGAACATGTATAAGTCATGAAGAAAGCAATAGCAACATACTAAACGATCGAGTGCTAAGCTAACGGAATGGGTCAAATCAATCACATCATTCTCCTAATGATGTGATGTCGTTAATCAAATGACAACCCCTGTCAATGGCTAGGAAACTTAACCATCTTTGATCAACAAGCTAGTCAAGTAGAGGCATACTAGTGCCACTCTGTTTGTCTATGTATTCACACATGTATTATGTTTCCGGTTAATACAATTCTAGCATGAATAATAAACATTTATCATGATATAAGGAAATAAATAATAACTTTATTATTGCCTCTAGGGCATATTTCCTTCACTACTTATGGGGTTAACCCGGCCTCTCCTAGCCGGTTTACGCCCAGTGGTAATATCCCCAACATTAGGCCCCAGATTGATTTGAGCTGGTTCATGTCAATCTTCATTACTTACGAAAATTTCTTCTTCAACATCTTCACATAATCTTGTAAACCGCCGTGACATCATCTTCTAGGATCATGGTAAACCGCCGTGACGTCACCTGCTATTTAAAACTGTGTATAACCCACCTTCATTAATGAGCCTCCGACAATCGAGGCGACAGCTCCGCCTCATATCCAAAAATTCGGCTCCTCGATTTTCGCGCCTGTCGTTTATCTCCCTTATAAATAGGGCCAGGGAGTCTTTCCATTTCCCCCTTGTGCCTCTTCGCTTCATCGTCATCCTCGCGACGCCCGAACCTTCGACCTCGGCCGCCGCCGTCAACCTTCGACTGCTGCACCAACCTTGGTCACTGGATCAACCTGAATGTACCAAAGCTCCTCCGCACACCGCCGCTGCTCAACAGCCTTCGTAAGTCTCCCCTTTCTCTTACCATAGATCTGTACTTAGGGTTTCTGTCATTCATCAGTGTTCGTCGCCGCCCTTCTTTTTCCTTATTTATATCTATGGATTAGATCCAAAAACCACATAGATCTCGCGCGATAATAGTTTTAGCACCTGTTTGATATCCAACTCTTCTCAACTTGGTGAACTTTTAGTACGCTAGAAATTAGGTCAAAATATATTTTGTTTTTCCAACACGTGGTAGATCTGAAATTACCATAGCAAGATGTGAAACTTGTTTTTCCCTTCAATTATACATTTTTAACACCAGATTTGGCGGTTTAACCTCATAACCAAAATGATGACCCAGTAGATACCATTTGTCCCATGTTGAACCGCCAATGTATTATACTGTTTCCATCGTCAGACTCCGGTTTACGGATAACCCAATCCGGTTTATCAATATGCTTGTATCCTCATATCGTTGTATAGTTGCCCACTGTAAAGCTTAAACCGGCAATAATCATGTTTCAGATTTCCCTTGTCATGGCCAAGCAAGTCTATGAATGCAATTGGGCTCCCTCTCGAGTAACCGAGGAGTAGTTAAACAACCTTGTTAAAACGGGCGCTTTGGCCAAGAAAGATGTTATCCACTGGAGGGTCCCTGGCCCGGAAAATCCTCCTACACCCAAGGATGGAGAGGTAGTCGTGTTCGCTGATCATCTCGGACGAGGTTTTAGCCCTCCTGGTTCAAAAAATTTCCGGGATGTACTGGCTAGTTTTCAACTACGCCCTCAAGACATCGTTCCCAACTCTGTAACCAACATCTGCCACTTCCAAGTCTTTTGTGAAGTTTATCTGCAAGAGGAACCTTCAGTCGAACTGTTTAGGGATTTCTTTCACTTAAACCGTCGCACAGAGTTCTCAGATGGACCCAACACGGAATTGGGCAGAATGGCGGTTCAGAAAAGGAAGGAAGTCACCTTCCCTCATACCAAACTCCACAGTCACCCCAAAGAGTGGAACCAGACTTGGTTTTACTTCATGGATACATCTCCATCTGATGAAAACCCCCTGCCGGGTTACCGCCCTGAACGCCTTAGCAACACACATCCTTTTCCTCAAAGGTTGACGACAAGACAAAGGGCCAACGGTTTGACAGGAATTGATCCTGCTCATTGCTGGATAAGCTGGAGTGTTCTTCCCTTAAGCCGGCGCCCCGGTTTGATGTGTGAGTATACGGGGAGTTTGAAGGACGTTCAGCGGCACATTGACATTCAGCTTACAGATGCAGAAGTCACTGAGGCTGTAAAAAAGATACTGAACAAACCAGAGGCTGTCTGTGCCCAAACCGGACTACTCCCTTTCTGCACCTTCAACAAACCGCCAGCTGTAAGAATCACATAATATTTTTATCTGTAGTTGCATCTGTCCAAATATTCTCTGAAAGTGTGACTATTTTCAGACAGGGTGATGATCCGTTCTGGAACAAGAAACCATCTCAAGACAAACCGGCGAAGCCGCAAGACAAACCGGTCAAGCCAGTTCGTCCAAAGACCAAGGTTATTAAAAAATCTGCCAAGAAAAGGACCACTGCATCCTCCGATCTACCAGCTGATGACGATGTGGGTAATCCGGAACCGGAGGTAGAACTTGACTCTCTTGGTTCATTTTTCGTACATCTCATTGACAATGATTATTATCAGGACGACGCTGAAGGTAGTCATGCTGAGGACGTAGAGGTAACCATTCTTTCCTCTGATTCAGATCCACTTCCAACATTAAAAATCCGTCAAGCAAACCGGAAAGTAAAATTTTCTCACCCTCTTGCTTACTTGGACCCAAACTTTCTTTTGAAGACGCAGTAGCACGAGGCTCGCCGTACAACCCGACACAGCTGCCAGGTAGTTACCTCCGCCGGTTTACCGAACAGTCTGATTCGGAAACGCCGATCAGAGGTCTCTTATCCTATTGATACTTCATACCCCAAAGCTGGTTGTTTCCGCCAACCTCTTAACCCGTCTGATTCAAATTATCAGGGTACTTCTCACTCATCTTCTGGCGAGTCATCGGCCACACAGCTTCCACCCCTCAAAACAGTTCCTGGATGAGCTATGCACTTATTGTCTATCCTTGATGTTGCTATTTTGATATACTGTACTGACCCTCATGTTTATTTTTCTCAGCACCAAGCCCAGACCCAGCAAGAAAGCCCGTTTGAATAAACCGGCTGATGAAGATGTGGCTGTTGAACCAGAGAAAACTCCAGATCCTGAAGAAACCAACGTTGATGCCATGCTGAATGAGCCACCGCTTCAAGATCATGACTTCATTGCTGAGCAGGCAGAAGTTGACACCACCAGCCATGCTGACCAGCCAGCCAGCCCTGTCCGAGCTGGCACTAAACCGGCAAGTCCAGTCAAAAATACTGACAAACCGCCAACTCCCGAGAAGGCTGGTGATGACCAAGATGATGACATTATGATTACTAGCACTGGCCACACCACTCCTGGCAATCCTGTTGCTTTGTCAAAGCATACTGCCAAGGATGACCTCTCTGCTATCGGCAAAGGCAAATGGAATGCCGATTTATCAAACTACGCCCATCTCAACGCTCAAGACATTCACTCTGGCTTCTTAAATCGTCTGTATACCAGCCGTGACTATGAAGCTAGTTTGGTAAACTTGATGAAGGAGCGATATGAGGTAACTTTCATAAGTGTTTCTCTCTTATATTTACTTGCAGCTCATCAACTCCAGTAGCCCCCAAGTGACGGTTTAAGATACCAAGTTAAACCGGGACTTAGTAACAATTTCATGTTTGCAACAATGCATCTTAACTTCACTGATGTAGCCCCCAAGGGCCGGTTTAACTTTATAAAGATAAACCGAGACTTTGTAGAAGAATTCCCATATCAGCATGTTATAAGCAAATACACATTAGCCCCCAAGTGCCAGGCTTAATACTTGTATTGTGCTTGGGACTTGTAAAAATTTCTGAGTAAGAGCAAATATGCATTAGCCCCCAAGTACTAAGGGCATAACTTGTTATGTGCTTGGTACTTCAAATATGTACTGTCAACTCATTATGTATATGTCTCTTTATAGGCTGAACTGAGCAAGAAGGAAAGCCAAACCGCTGATCTGCAAGAGAACATCAAGTCCCAACAGGCCGGAACTTCCAAAGCAAAAGATGAGCTGACAAGCACCTTAGCCACTATGGAAAAGCTAAAGGAGAGCTTCGCCAAGGATCGGGCGGATTGGAACATAGAGAAATCCACTTTACGGAAAAGAGCTGAAGACGTAGAAGCAGCTCTCAAACCGGTGGTAGACGAGCTGACTGGTGTAAAGCGGCAGATACATGCCATGAATGCTGTTGTGTTCGGTAAGCATCCTTGCTTTATACTTTCAACATATCTTCCCATGCGTTGTTGGTTTCCTGATGTTTGCAATGATGCAGGAACTCGCATTAGTCATCTGGGATCTGATGTTTAGAAGAAGCTGAAGGCTGCCTACACGCTGATAGAGCAACTATATACCGGCGCACAACAAATTATCTGCACCGCTTCTCACAATAAGCCGCCCCCGACGTTAATCAAAGATACCTTAGACAGGCTATCTATGCTGCCTGCCCGGGTAGAAGAGCTGAAGAGGTCTGCTGCAAGGGCTGGCGCTCTGACCGCACTAACCCGAGCAAAAGCATGGGTGCCTGATCTTGATCCGACGGACGTGGCTAAAGGCTACCAAAGCTTAAAGGAAGACCGATCAGAATTTTGCACTGAAGATCTCCGTGCCATAAACCGGGAAGTACGTCCACTGGCTTGTCAACTTGCTGAAGAGGCTGATCTTTCACATTACCAGGCGAGTTATGATACCAATAACAAGCGGGTTGCTGCACCAGCTCCGGAGGCTCAAAACCTAATCCCTCCAATCCGTAAGCACACTTATGCCCCTGATATTGAATCGTCCACCCTTATAAGCGACGAAACTGTATTCCAAGCTTTAACTGGGATCGACTGGACAACTGTTGACTTCCAGCAGCTGGGTAGGGATGAAGAAGATGAACCGGTGCAAGATGATCCGCAGCTGTTAGGTCAAGCTAATAAGCAATCATAATCCGGGGGTCGGTTTAGTTTTTCTTTTGCTGTAATGCTTATTAAGACAATTACTCCTTTGGGCACTGAAAACGCCTTGTAATAGGCTAGTTAAAACACTTGGTCTGTTATGCCTTCGTGCATATTTATCTGCAACTGATGCGTGCTAATCCACCATGCTTAAGATATGATGTTCATAATCCATAGCTTATTTATTCAAGCTGTTCCTGCAGATAAGAAGCTTAAAGCGCCCTGGCGGTTTACCACCGGGCGGGTCATGATACCCAAATATATATATGACCAAGGTTTATAACCAAGGTTGTAAAAGATAACGAAATATGGAAATATATGATACATGTGACCTTTAGGCATAGTGTTGGCTGACAACCTTGTAATGAGGGTAATAACCCGAATCAGGAGTAAAAGTAACTCCTGTTATATGATGCCGGTTTACAATAAAACCGTTCCGGGTTGTGATAAACACCGGTTTATTCCATACTGGTGACTTTGAGTCAAAACCAGACCGGGCTGATTGTCTCCGGATTATAACTTGATTATGTACGGACAACTTGTAGTTGCCAGCCTAATCGGATTGATAAACACCGGTTCGAAAACATCACAAACCTTAGCAAAAGAAAGAGAACTCAGCAAAAGGCAAATAAAAACGTTGTAGTCGAGGCTTTTCACGGGCTGCCAGGCCCCAAATTCGATCAAGAGGTGTAGCTATGGTTCAGGTTCGACCAAGCCCCCAAGTGATTCTGTGGCATTACGCCGATCAAGAGGGGTAGCTATGGTTCGGGTTCGACCAAGCCCCCAAGTGATGCTGTGGCATTATGCCGATCAAGAGGTGTTGCTATGGTTCGGGTTCGACCAAGCCCCCAAGTGATGCTATGGCGTTACGCCGATCAAGAGGTGTAGCTATGGTTCGGATACGACCAAGCCCCCAAGTGATGCTGTGGCATTACGCCGATCAAGAGGTGTAGCTATGGTTCGGATACGACCAAGCCCCCAAGTGATGCTGTGGCATTACGCCGATCAAGAGGTGTAGCTATGGTTCGGATACGACCAAGCCCCCAAGTGATCTAATATGAAGCTTTGAGAAGCCAAATCAAGGGGTAAACCGGACGCCGCTTTGTAAGCTCCATGTAACCACACATGATGTAAGAAAAACAACAGATACCCCGCTTTAGCTGAGGTTCCGGTTTATTGTATTGATCATAATATATACATTGTCATAATATGTACATAAGCAGAGCCTATAGCTCAAGTATAGTAAGGCCGAAGATGGGCAATATTCCACGGCCGGTTGGTCTCCTCCGATTTACGTGAGTCTTTGCCCTCTCGAACATCGATTAGGTAGTACGACCCGTTGTGTAGATTCTTGCTGACCACAAAGGGTCCTTCCCAAGGGGGGGATAGCTTGTGCATATCCGTCTGATCCTGGATGAGCCGAAGCACCAAATCGCCTTCTTGAAAGGTTCTGGTTCTAACCCGACGGCTGTGATAACGACGCAGATCTTGCTGCTAAATCGCCGAACGGGTTGCTGCTATGTCACGTTCCTCATCTAACAGGTCAAGAGCTTCCTGCCGTTCCTTCTTGTTGTGAGTTTCAACATATGCCGCTACAAGAGGCGGGTCATGACGGATGTCACTAGGAAGAACTGCTTCCGCTCCATAAACCATGAAGAATGGTGTGTATCCTGTCGATCTGTTGGGTGTGGCATTGATGCTCCACAACACAGAAGGTAACTCCTTAACCCAACAACCCGGCGTCTGTTGCAAAGGAACCATAAGCCGGGGTTTGATGCCTCTCAAGATCTCTTGATTGGCCCTCTCCGCTTGACCATTGGACTGGGGGTGAGCCACTGATGACACGTCAAGCCGGATGTGCTCACCTTGATAGAACTCCTTCATGGCACCCTTTGACAGATTGGTACCATTGTCTGTTATAGTGCTGTGTGGAAAACCAAACTGGAAGATCACCTTTTTGATGAATTGAACCGCCGTGGCCGCGTCACACTTACTAACTCGCTCTGCCTCCACCCACTTCGTGAACTTATCAACCGCCACCAAAAGGTGGGTCTTTTTCTCCTTGGACCTCTTGAAAAGCCCAACCATATCCATCCCCCAAGTTGCAAACGGCCAGGTGATTGGAATCATCCTTAATTCTTGAGCCGGTACATGAGCGCGCCTTGAGAATTTCTGACAGCCATCACATCTTTTGACCAAGTCCTTGGCATCAGCATGAGCTGTCAACCAATAGAAACCATGACGAAACGCCTTGGCCACCAACGATTTTGAACTGGCGTGGTGACCACAATCTCCTTCGTGGATCTCACGCAAAATTTCACAGCCTTCCTCAGGAGACACACAGCGTTGAAACGCCCGTGTCACACTGCAATGATGTAACTCTCCATTGATAATAGTCATGGACTTGGACCGCCAGGTTATCTGCCTGGCCAAAGTTTCATCCTCTGGTAACTTGCCCCGGTTCATATACGCCAGATATGGAATCGTCCAATCCGGGATGGCATGAAGAGCTGCCACCAACTGAGCTTCCGGATCAGGAACAGCCAAATCCTCTTCACCAGGGAGCTTGTCGGACGGATTATACAGAACATCCAGGAAAACATTAGGTGGAACTAGTTTACGTTGGGAACCCAGGCGGCTTAAAGCGTCCGCCGCTTCATTTTGCCGCCGGTCCACATGATCCACCTGATAAGCTTTAAAGTGACCTACAACAATATCCACCTCACGACGATATGCTGCCATGAGTGGGTCCTTGGAATCCCAAGTGCCGGACACTTGTTGAGCCACCAGATCCGAGTCACCAAAGCACTTAACTCGGCTTAGGTTCATCTCTTTAGCCATCCGAAGACCATGGAGTAAAGCCTCATATCCAACTGCATTGTTAGTGCAAGGGAACATTAAACATAGAACATAACAAAAGTTATCACCTCGTGGGGAAGTTAATACGACTCCAGCCCCCGAGCCCTCCAAGTGCGTGGACCCATCAAAATGAATAGTCCAATAAGTGTGATCCAGCTTCTCCTCTGGCGCTTGTAGTTCTGTCCAATCATTGATGAAATCCACAAGTGCCTGAGATTTGATCGCCGTTCGGGGTATGTATTTCAACCCGTGAGGCCCGAGCTCTCACTACAAAAAAATACACTTCCGTGATGATACGTGTTTGTCACAGTAGGTCGCGTTTTCTGTCATGCATGTACATCCATGACAAATTTATGACAGAATCAAGATAGTCATACTTGTGCTGTCGTAGAAGTGTTCCATGACATTGCCAAAATTATCATCACGGAAGTGTCCACTTCCATGACGATAAATCGCGCGTCACAGAAGTGCTTTCGTCAAGGGTGACCGACATATGGCATCCACCGTAACGGAACGCCGTTAAGCTATCGGGTCGGATTTTGGATTCGATAACCCGTTAACAGCCATGACCAATGCCGATTTTCCACGTGTAAAATTCTCATTGGCTGAAGGATCCACGCGTCAGCTCCGCGTTGGCACAGGTGTCACTCATCCAACGGTCGAGATGGGCCTATGATATGTTGACACATGGACCGGCCCACAAAGTTTAAATGGGCCAGCCCAACCGAAGGCCCATAAGATTTAGCGGACCATAATGGGCCGGCCCAGCTAAAGGCCCACAAAATTTAGAGGACCATAATGGGCCAGCCCAGCTAAAGGCCCACATGATTTTGCAGACCATAATGGGCCGGCCCAGCTAAAGGCCCACAAGATTTTGCGGACCACAATGGGCCGTCCCAGCTAAAGGCCCACAAGATTCTGCAGACCATAATGGGCCAGCCCAGCTAAAGGCCCAACATTCTCTGTCAAATCGGCCCATCAACGGCCTGTCCTAAACTTGTCATCAACGCGGCCCATGATCACTTCTGGCCCGTTAACAGTCCGCTAAGTAATTGGGCCGAATTACGGCCTGGTGTATTTCCGGCCTGTTAAAGGTCCGGCTTCATTTGGGCCCATTTACAGGCCATCAAAACTTTTGGCCCATAAATGACCGTGAAGGATTTGGGTCATATTCGGCCATGTCTGACATTCAGCCTGTTAGAGGCTCACTATAGCTTTGGGCCACTTTCGGCCTGTTGTCATTTTCAGCCTGTTAACGCCGGACGTAAACCATGGGCCATATGTGGCCCAACGTCATATGGGGCCCATTAATGGCCCATATAAAAATGACGATAATCTAGCCCGACCGAAGTTCCGGCCTGTTAAAGGCCCGTGTATTAGGTCGGCGCATTTACGGCCCATCAAAGATCCGCATCGTAAATGGGCCACCATTTCGGCCTGCTAAGTCCAGTGGGTTATTTGGCACAATCAGGGCCCAGTCTCACGTTTGGTCTACTAAAGGCCCATGTTTTTTATGGGCTCGAGATATTTACACCTGTAAACGGCCTATTTTTACTGAGGGCCCAAATTATGTTTAGGCCTGTTAAAGGCCCACTATGGGCACATGCCTACTAGAAAAATATGAAAGCTTATGCTGATTTAGGACCAAATATTTTTAGTGGGCTACATGCCAATTTCAGCCCGTAATCGTTTTTAGCCCAATTGGAATGGGCCCGACGAATGTTGGCATGTTGGGCTCCTCCGAAGCTTTCGGCCGAATACATTACTAAGATAAACCTACACTATACAAAAATAGCGTCGTAATTACTGCAGCCTGAGGCAGCATCATAAATGTTGTATCACAACAAAATAAATTCCAACCATACAACAAAAGGCCTGTTGGCATAAAGTTTACAGTCCTTCCAGATAAAAGCACCATCAGATGTATAGAAGCACAGATCATTTGACCTGAGTGCTAATGTTTCAGGCTGTAGAATCTGATGGAGCAGCACGATCTCCACCTTTTTTCCGCCATTGCTCTTGAACAACGAAGCGAATGTCTGATAGTCTGGTTTCAAAACCATTCATATCTTGGTTACATTTCTCAACCACTATTCTTGTTTCCGAAACAACATCCGTTAGGGATTGGACTTGTGTCTGGAGCACAGATATATCACTCTGTCTAGCAGGAAGATTTTGATCGGTAGGCGATTTGGACGAGGTTACCTTGACAACCAACCCAGAATTACACAGGAAGGTGCTTTTTGCACTGTTAGTGGAGCGATACTGACGCACTGCAGCAAGAGGTGACATTGTGCCTGTAGTAGCCTCGTCACCTTCAGGTGGTTGTGGCTGTTCAATCATTTGTTCCATAGCTTTCTGAAAGTTTGAACTTGTAGATTAGTGTACCAGATAAGTTACTAATGAGATAAAAACAAACAAAGTAGGTTAAACGTTTATACATAACTTATTTTGGTGACTACTGTAATACATTAGCATGTATTGTAGTGCCAACTACATAATAAAATCACTTTCGGAACATATGTCCATGTAGCATGCCTACTGTATTGTCTATTTCCTCACATTCGTTGACATCTAAGGATAAAGAGACATGGTTTAAAGTAGGATGAACATAGTATGACATCATTCATATCATGGGCAAACAGATATAAAACAAACAGGCTATTTTATCATTGTGTGCGCACGTGAACATAACAACTAGATTACAGATCAAGACCAAAAGAATATCCTTCATCTCTTTTAAACCATGTAAGGTGAAATGATACGTTAAGACAACTGTGAATAAAAGTGAACAGAGTAACTGACATTGGCTGCAAACCAAGTAGTTAAATGAACACATCACAGTACCAATCAGTTCAAGGCAGGAGGAGTAAGGACTTACAACAGCGGCTTGAACTGGTGTGCTCATGCTCTTCATCTTGCTGGTGTGGCAATCCTTGAAGATTTGCACTGCATTCGATTCAGGTTCTTTTTGGTCCGCACGGGCTTTCCTCTGTATTTGGAACAAGTCAATATAGATACGATAATATGGCACAAAAAAAAGAAGGAAGTAGCAGCTATTTACAAGAGCCTCGCAGTGTGCAATATAGCTACGAGATCCTGTTGTCTGTTGGAATTTCACTTTAGAACGGTTGGTTTTGTTCTTCAAACAGTTAGCCTAGAAGAAGATACACTTGTAAGGCACATACATAAATACAAGTTCAATATGTGGTCTGATCAAATACATATGGCCTACCTGATACTTTGGATCAGACCAGTGTTTAACGAGGGTTGTCCAGTCTTCATCTGTAATATACTCCACTGGAGATGTTTGGGCGATTTCATTGTTAGCCTTGCCTTCAAAGTGAGATTTTCTAAGGTGGTACCGATACTGTCGCAGAGCAGACTGAAAAACATGAGTGCATGCTTGTTTAGTTGCATCATCTTTCGGATCAAACTTGAACCTCATCTTTTGAAAAAAGAATGTGAGTCTTATTAGGAGGAAGCTAGAAAGTATGGGACAGAGGAAGACAATATTACTAATTGCGATGAATAACATTACTTACGGATAAATGGTCAAGGAAGGTGTTAAACTGGGTATTGTCTTTCTCATTCCTGTACTGGATCCACGTTGGGAGGATACGTGCATGACACCTAACGGCAACGGCTGCATCTGATACTAACTCGGATAACTCTGTAGCATCACGCGGCCTTTTTAAACCTGCCTCAAAATGGATCTCCATTCTTCCTCCTTTAGATTTTGTTAATCTGTCAAGCATTATCCCTGATGTCTGTTTCCGCTTGCGCCATGGTCCTAGTTCAACAACGAATATGGAAAGTGTTAGTGTACATCAAACTGTGAGAGTACATATAAAGGAGCATGCAACTGCAACTTGACTCGGTCAGGTACCGTCTTGGTGTTCATGCTCATGAGGTTCATCTGATCTTGCCAAGTCCTGTTGTGTCAGCAGTGCTTCGGAAATAGTGTTAGGTGTGAAGGCAGCTTGGGAACTAGCCAGTTCCGGAGCAAACGAACGAGTAACTGGTTGAGATATTGGTACAGTTGAAGCGGATGCTGCAGCTAGTGGAGCAGGTGATACCGTGTTTGTAGATTTAGCCGGTGGACTTGGACCTTCTACTGCACTATAAGTACCAGCAGAATCTCGACGGCAGAACCTTTTCCGTTTCACCTGATGAGTAATAGCACTCCCTACTATATTATTTTCCTTGCTCTTTTTGACTTTGCCATGTCAAGCTGTACCCACAACACAAAAGAATAAAATCACTCTTCAAAACTCATTGATGCATGATACAGACAAGCAATACTTTGATGTAAGACAACCATGTGAGGATGGAATATGTAAGAAAAACAGGACGGCATGACATATTCACTGCTACGATGTGCAAACTAAGCAGAAGGATTTTCAAGAAAATAGAAGTAATGCAAGCTAGACACCATATGAAAGATGCAACCAATATTACTCTGCCAAGTTAAAAGTGTCTTGTCATAAGTGGCAATTCGAAAAATTAGAAGCAGTACAACATAGAAATCAATGCAAGATGCAACCACTATCAAACTGCCATGTTAAAAGCGTCCAATCATGAGTGACTGATGTGGGATACACAACAGCAGTACTTTTATGTAAGAACATGGTATGATAGATAGATGCAGTGTATTCTAGACACAGAAAGCCATGTCATATGCACATGTATAACGTATAAACTCAACAGGTGCAATTTAATCAAAATAGAAGAAATACAGGCTAGACAACATATGCAACATGAAACCAATTATCACACTGTCAACTTAGAGCAAGCACCTCCGATGGTGGAGTACGGGAGATGAACTCATCATGTAGACTTGGGACTTCAACTTCATTAGCAGTAGCAGTGGCAAATCTAGAGAGTCTCTGTTTGCGTCGGTGCGGAGGACCACCAACATCCCCTAACTTACTCTTTTCCTTCCTATTTTCTGATATTGCCTTATGAAGTCAAAACCACAAGAAGATGAATAAAATTTGCTCTGCATAACTGGTTGATACATGATACAGACGAACACTACTTTGATGTAAGGCAAGCGCGGGATAGGAGGATGGAATATATACAAAAAAGACAGTGTTTCATATTCACACGTACGATAGGAGGACGGAATATGTATGAAAAATAGTAAGTGGAAGGCATTTCAACAAAATTAGAAGAAATGAAAGCTAGGCACCATATGAACATGCAACAAATATCACTCTATCAGGTAAAAAGTGTCTCGTCGTAAGTGCCATTTCAAGAAATTAGAAGCAGTACAAGCTAGAAGGCAATGCAAGATGCAACCTACATCACAGTCCCAAGTTAAATGTTTCTTATGGGTAATTGATCATTGCAGGTATAAGTTGTAAGCTACGCAGATGCAATTCAACATAATCAGAAGCAATACAACTAGACATCATACGGAAAACGCAACCACGTATAACAGTTCCAAGTAAGAGCAAGCACCTGCGATGGTGGAGTAGGGGAGATGTGCTCATCATGTACACGTATGTTCTAGAAACAGGAACACGTGTCATATTCACAGGCATTATGTGTAAAGTAAGCAGATGCAATTCAAGTTAGAAGCAATACAAGCTAGACATCATACGCAACATGCAACCACATATAATAGTGTCAAGTTAGAGCAAGCACCTGTGATGGTGGAGTAGGGGAGATGTGCTCATCATCTACACAGCTACATTGACTGTCTAGCCTTGTGTTGTCTTGCGAATCTTGTTGGGAGGATGGCGGAGTAGAATCTGTAGAGACCCCCTGTTTGAGTTGCTCCGAAGGACCACCATCATCCACTGCCGGACTAATTTCCTTCAGCTGTAATGATTTTGCATTATGAAGTCAAACCGATCAGAAAAAGGAATAAAATTCGCTCTTCAGAACTCATTCATGCATGATACTGACGAACACTACTCGGATGAAAGGCAAACACATGATGCGAGGATGGAATATGTATGAAAAACAGGATGGTGTGACATATTCACACCTATGATGTGGTAACTAAGCAGAAGGCATTTCGACAAATTAGAAGCACTGCAAGCTAGACACCATATGAAAGATGCAACCAATATCACTCTCCCAAGTTCAAACTGTATGGCGTTTCAACAAGTTAGAAGCAGTACATGCTAGAAATCATATGCAAGACACAACCAATATCACAGTGGCGACTTAAAAGTGCCTTATCATAAGTGACTGATGCGGGATATGCAAGAATAGTAGTCTGATGTAGAAACAGGAACACATGTCATATTCACAGGCATTATGTGTAAAGTAAGCAGATGCAATTCAACAAAGTTAGAAGCAATACAAGCTAGACATCATACGCAACATGCAACCACATATAATAGTGCCAAGTTAGAGCAAGCACCTATGATGGTGGAGTAGGGGAGATGTGCTCATCATCTACACAGCTACGTTGACTGTCTAGCCTTCGTTGTCTTGCGAATCTTGTTGGGAGGATGGCGGAGTAGAATATGTAGAGAACCTCTGTTTCAGTTGCTCGGAAGGACCACCATCATCCAATGCCTTGCCAATTTCCTTCAGCTTTATTGATTTTGCATTGTGAGGTCATACCGACAAGAAAAAGGAATATCATTCGCTCTTCAGAACTCATTCATGCATGATACTGACGAGGACTACTCTGATGAAAGGCAAAGTCATGATACGAGGATGGAATATGAAATGGACGGCTTGACATATTCACACCTATGATGTGGTAACTAAGCAGAAGGCACTTCAACAAATTAGAAACACTGCAAGACACCATATGGAAGGTGCAATCAATATCACTTTGCCAAGTTAAAATTGTCTCGTCATAGGTGGCGTTCATCAAACTAGAAGCAATACATGCTAGAAATCATATTCAAGATGCAAACCAATATCACACTGCCAACTTAAAGGTGTCCCATCATAAGTGACTGATGCAGGATACACAAGAAGAGTAGTTTCATGTAAGAACATGGTGTGATAGACAGATATAGTATGTACCAAAAACAGGAAAGCGTGTCATATTCACATGTATCATGTGTAAGCTAAGCAAATGCAATTTACACTAATTAGGAGCAATACGAGCTAGACACCATATGCAACATGCAACCAGATATCAGACTGCCAAGTTAGAGCAAGCACCTTGGATGGTGGAGTAGGGGAGCGGAGACTTGGACCTTGTAATGCACTATTAGTACAAGGAGAATCGGTACAGATGCTCCGTTTACGTTGCTGCAGAGGACCACCATCATCGCCTTCCTTACTCTTTTCCTTCCTCTTTCTTGATTTTTCCTTGTCAAGTCAAACCCACAAGAAAAAGGAATAAAATTTGCTCTTCAGAACTCATTGATGCATGATACTGACAAACACTACTTTGATGTAAGGCAGCCGCATGATAGGAGGATGGAATATGTATGAAAAACAGGACGGCGTGACATATTGACATGTATGATGTATAAAGTGTAAACTAAGCACAAGGTGCTTGAACTTGTTAGAATCGATGCAAGCTAGAAACCATATGAAAGACGAAACCAATATCACTCTGCCAAATTAATAGGGTGCCCTAACAAATGTATTTGACCAAATTAGAAGCAATACATGGCAACAGGCTAGAAATAATATGCAATATGCAACGAATAAAGGTGACTCGTCGTAACTGATTGATGCAGGATACAGAAGAGAGGTAGTTTCATGTAAGAACAAGGTTAACACATAGATGTAGTGTGTACCAAAAATAGGAAGGCATGTCATATTCACAGGTATAGTGTGTAAACTAAGCAGATGCAATTTACCCTAATTAGAAGCATTACAAGCTAGACACCGTATGCAACATGCAACCACATATCACACTGCGAAGTTAGAGCAAGCACCTGTGATGGTGGTGTAGGGGAAGTGCGGTCTTCAGGTACAGAGCTACGTTCAATATCTTCATTTAGGCTTGCTGTTTCTTGAGAATCATGCAGAGAGGATGAAATTGCATTCTTTATAAGAGTATTGCGTCTCGTATTAACCCACGCGTGTGACTGTCTCATCATAAGCGATAGACGCAGGATACACAAGAACAATAGTTTGATGTAAGAACATGGTGTGATAGGCAGATGTAGTATGTACCAAAAACAGGAAGGCGTGTCATATTCACATGTATAATGTGTAAGCTAAGGAGATGCAATTTAACAAATTAGGAGCATTGATGAGGGATACACAAGAAAAGTAGTTTGATGTAAGAACATGGTTAATAGAAATACGTAGTATGTACCAAAAACAGGAAGGCATGTCATATTCACAGGTATAATGTGTTAACTAAGCAGATGCAATTTACACTAATTAGAAGCATTACAAGGTAGACACCATATGCAACATGCAACCACATATCACACTGCCAAGTAAGAGCAAGCACCTGCGATGGTGGTGTGGTGGAATTGCGGTGATCAACTAGAGAGCTACGTTGACTACCTTCATTTAGCCTTGCTGTTTCTTGAGAATCATGTGGGGAGGATGACACTGCACTCTTTAAACGAGTAGGGCGTCTCACAGTAACCCACTCGGGTGACTGTCTCATCATAAGTGATTGACGAGGGATACAAAAGAGCATTAGTTTGATGTACGAACATGGTTAATAGACATATGTAGTATGTATCAAAAACAGGAAGGCATGTCATTATCAAAGGTATAATGTGTAAAGTAAGCAGATGCAATTTAACCAAATTGGAAGCAATACAAGCTAGACACCATATGCAACATGCAACCACATTTGACAGCGCGAAGTTAAAGCAAGCACCTGGGATGGTTGTGTGTGGCAATTGAGATCATCAACTGCAGAGCTATGCTTACTGTCTCCAACTGCTGACACTGCACCCATTAGAGCGCTGAAACGCTTAGTGCTTATCTTCGAATTACACTGGAGTGACTTTTGTCTTTTCTTTTCTGCATTCATCAACACTACGTCAGAGTCTGAAATACCCATGCATAAAAAAACAATAGTGTGAGTATGGGTGAAGTGTGTGCACAATTAGTACAGTGTAAAGGTAGCAGATAGCAGGTCGGTGAGAAATAAATGACGGGAGACATATGATAGCTCTACAACATGCATGGCACACTAAATTACTACAGGATTCTATGAAAATAACAGTCTACTGAAAGCAAATAGGTCAGTCCATTTTTTCTGCACCGTTCGATGTATAAAGAACGGGCAGATCGCCTTCATCTACCCCCAGCCAGTCAGTGTTGACGATCTTCCTCGAAACGCCAGCGACCATCGGCCCAGTATTCCTCCCCTGCCTGCGCCCTCCCCTCGACCTCACCGCACTGCCGTGCTTGGCACCCCCCGGCCATCCAATCAAGCCCCGCTGACCTCCAGATCGGGCGCAAGCAGCTCCTGTGCTATAGCGACCCGACCCGAATGGATCAAGTCTCTGTGCTTAAGTGTCATCCCTGGATCGGTATGCTGACACACACAGTACTCGAGGATTTATAACAGAGGTAAATCACATGTATAAGGTAACGTAAATACCATTACCTCAATCCAAATAGCGGAAGTAACAAGGTTGTGGATTCCCATCAACACCAACGGCAAAGTTGAGTGTAGAAATCATAACCCTAACGTATCTCTTACTCGTCGTAAGATATCCTGCAACATGAAACGTTGCAGCCCAAAAACGGGTCAGTACATCGAATGTACTGGCAAATTCACACCATAGAGAAATGATGAACAAAGGCTATCACTACATGCATATATGGCTGCTGGAAAAGTTCTATGGTTATAATGTTTTTGCGAAAAGCCAGTTTTTCCCTACTTGAAAGGAATAAATTTTATTTAACTATCATGGTGGTTGTGAAACATTGAGATGGTTGACAGCATCTCAATCCCAATTAAGAATCATCATTAACCCAACAAGATTAATTAAAGAACATGATGAGATCAACGGGATAATCCAAGAACTAGATACTCAAGATGTCCATAACCGGGGACACGGCTAATCATGATCAGTTTGTACACTCTGCAGAGGTTTGCGCACTTTTCCCCACAAGACTCGATCGCCTCCGCTTGATTCTCGCACAGCATGATGTTTGAGAAACGGATGACCGAGACACAGTCTTTCAGAAACAATCACTCTTTACTCTGGATGGACCGGTACACCTACTTTCCCCTACATCTGCTAGTCCACCTCTTCAAGAGATCCTGTAACCTACTCAGCTATGCTAGAGCCCATAATAGCTTGCGGCTGCACACGGAAGTTTCTAGAATGAAATATCTTATGATCCCTTTGAGCCTGGGTGGCGGACCTTATACATACAGACAACACTGGGTTCTCCAGGTGCCTCAATCCACCCAGATGTGAGTTTTAGTTGCCACCTTAAGTTGAACCATTATTAAACACTCACATCTGTCATGAATATCTCTCAAACCCAATCCACGTCTACGCATAGCATGGCGATATAATATCAACGTAGAAGTAACTCCCAAGGGTTTGATAAGAAAACAGGGCAATAGGTACTACCTCAACTACTTCCCAATACCCACAGTTTAGTTAGATCCTAATCATGCAATTGTTTGAGGAATAGATCTAATGCAATAAAACTGGGTATAAAAGGGATATGATCAAAGTGTGAACTTGCCTGCAATGTTGATGAAGATGATTCGCACTCAAACTCTTGATAGATCTACTCGTCACACTCCGGTCAATCGATCGAGAGCAAGCAATAGTAACCACACATAAGCAAATCACTCAATAGATCAGAAAGAACGAGAAGACAGTTCGGAAAACATCAATACAAAGCAAATAACTCTTGCAGCATAAAACAATTTCTAACAGTACCAAAATTATGTGAATTTGGCCTTATCATAAAGTTTAAGTCAAGAGCTTCGATTTGCAAAAAGAATCAACTCAAACGGGGTTACGAAACTCAAGTTATGATCAAAAGAAGATTCAAATTCAAATCTGTTTGAAAACAAATTTTAAATTTTCAAAAACATGTTTAAGTTGTTTTACTGGATAGAGGAGATCATAACGAAGGCGTGGGCGTTGGTTTCGTTGGATTTGGACAAACGAGTAAAAAGATGTGAAGGTTTGAAGTCTAGGGGCTAAATTGTAAATAAAACATCTACAAAGAAGTCCCTGAATAAAACTAACAGAAAAAGAAAAAGCTAATTAACGAACGCTCGTTTCTAAAACCTAAACCACGGACGTTCGTTGCATAATAAAACCCTAAAAAAACAGATCTAGTCTAGTTTTTTTTTTTAAAAAAATTGAACAAAAGAAAACCAAGAAAACCGGGCGGCGGTTTACCGGTTCGCGGCGGTTCGGGCTGATCGGCCGGCGGGTCGGGTCCGGCGAGGTCGGGGCAGTGCTGT
>NC_057802.1:156063177-156066331 GCF_018294505.1 Triticum aestivum
CTTTTAAGAAGGGGGGCGGCACGGTGGCGTGCGGGAGGGGGCAGGGGAGGAGGAGTCCGGCGGGGAGACGCCTCCGGCGAGCCGTGGCGGCGGCGGACTCCCGCCTGGAGTCGGTCGCGCGGGGGTGACGGGCGAGCTGGGCTGGGCCGCGGCCTGGCCTGGGAGCTGGGCCGGCCCAGTCGGAGGGGAGGGTTTTTTTTTTATATAACATTTCTCAGACAAAGAAAATAATAAAACAAAATAATGAAAAATATTATATAGGCATATAATATATCAAAATTTTCAGAAAAAGATTTCCTACAACGTGGACATTTTTGTAAATTCAAATAAAATCCACACAAATTTTAATAAATCAAACAGTGCTGCTGCCTTATCAAAATCCAATAAAAATCATTTTAAAAATACCAAAATGATTTAAAATTTATTTTTCTCCAATTTCTGATGTAGGGAATCATTTTACCCTAATTTCTGTATATTTTATTTTTGGAGAAAAATAATTTGAATAAAACTCAAATAACTCCAATATTGAAAAATAATTTCAATGGGACTTTGAATAAATCCTTTGAAACTCCCAACTCATATTTCATTTGTTTTGAAGAAGTCATTTTATCTTCTCTCGTGAAAATCATTGAGTTGCATAAAGTTTCAAAATTGGAAATATTCTCAAATGAAATTCAAATATTTTCAACACCCCTTTTTTATTTAAATAAATGGAAGAAGTCATGTCATCTTCTCTCCAGGGTTTTGTGATGAAAACAATTTGAATTCATGGAGATCATAAAAGCAAAATGAAAGTTTTGGGAAAGTCCTTTTATTCCCTCTCATTTAACTTTCAAAAGATTTCGAATTCCACTCACTTTCAGTCAATCAATCAAACAATCAATCCAATCTATCTGTTTATTATAACATTCCAAAATTTAGAATTTTGGGATGTTACATGCGCCCCACACCCCTATGATAGACACCGGTGCGCCGCTTCCCCGGGGAACAGGCGGACTAGGTGCTCCGCGCGCCTAAGCGGGTGCTGCTTCTTTTAATTGCGGTTCGACTGACCCTGAATTGAAATCCAGGCGGGCTACTGACCTCTAGCAAAGGTGAAATAGTAAAAGAGAGGAAACCTTGTGCATTTAGTATCACGAAGAAGATGCAGTAAGAAGCGCTCAACTAGTTTCTTTCATGGGATAAATACGGTGTGAGCGGAGACGTAAGATTTGCACGAATAAGGGAAGAGGAGTACATCTTTCTGCTGGCAGTGCTGTGTCCTCCTTCTGTTTTTCCGATGATCTTCTTGTTGTTCGCCGGAAACTAGAAGTTGTGGAGGACGGTGCAGCCTTGGACAAACCCATGGCCAAGTTGTTGAGTGTGGTGTGGTGCCCGTCTGTCGGCGGCGGGGAAGCAGATCCGAGGCGGCGAACGACGGCGTAGCGGGAACAGCTCCGGTGCGGTGGACGGTTGCGACAGTGGAGCCGCAGCAGTGAGGCGCAGGACGGCGTGGTCGGAGTGGTTCTGGTACGGCGCACGTCGGCGTCGTGGAGGCAGCTCTGCCACGGCTTCAGCTGCTAAGTCCTTGAGGGCGTTGCGGTTGCGGTTGCATTGGACGACGACATCGGGGTACCGGCTCCGGCGTGATGGAGGAGGGCGGCGGTGGATTGGCCGCTATGGGGTGGAGGACGGAGGAGGCTGGGGTTTCGCGGCTTGTGGAGAGGGCGTTTTCGTGCCCACGGAGTATGAATGGGGAAACGGAGGGAGGCGGGGAACTAAGGGGGAACAATGTTTCGGTTTGAGACGCGCTTGTTTGAAATTTGGGGAAATTTACAAACTTTGACCCCATCTAAATTTTCGGACATATTGCGGGTTGGGGGTAGGACAGTCATGTCAGGTGTCCCAAATGTGGGCGGGATAGATTTCGGCTGAGCGCATGGGTAGGCGCCCACGGCGTATGAATGCTTCTCAAAGGCGGTTGAGACTTGCGTCTTGGTGAAGTTACAAACCTACCCCGGTTTAGACCTTTGGACATCGGGACGATAGGCTACACGGGCCAGAGTCAGGACAGTAATTTCCTACCACCAAAACATTAGTCTCGTGCGGTTTCAGGTGACCAGAGGCCTATTTGGCGCTTCGTTCAATATTTGGGAGCAGAAGCATTAACATTTTTGGTTCTCTTGAATTGAACTTTCAGGATTTGTCAAACTTCACAAATCTTTACTCTTGAAAATCCTAAAGCTACGATTATTTTGGAATGGAGGGGGTACATTTGAATATACATTGTACACGAGTATATATTAAGAAATATGTAACTTACGTCAGTTCATGCATGGTTCCAGATATAATCTCCTTGGTTGCAAAAAAAAGTTAGATATGCGTATGAATATATATAGCATGTTCAAACTCACAACAAAGATTGATGCCCCCTTTTACATCTGATTTACAAATGCCATTATCTCGGGTTCAAATAGATGAATGCACTTCCTATGAATTCGAATCTTTGAAACCCCCTTTATGTTGAATTCGACATGTATTATATTTCATAGCTAGCAATTTGGAATGTATCCATGCAAGTGACAAATGTATAAAGTGCTTCACACTAACAACATGGAGTGCACTAATTAATGTTTATATATGAATTGCAAAAGCATCCATTGCCTGTATTTCAAACCGCTCTCACTCTATGGATCGATAATATGAAATAAACACATGCACATGCTAGAATTCAATAGAGTATGGGTGTCTGATAGACCGATTTTCGTCCATACACAATTTGCAAAATTCATGATCTCATCCAAAAATAATAATGCCATTTATATTTTAATTTAATGCGTAGAACCGCCTTTTACACGTAGATGCACTATGCCTCGCCCCGTTCTCACAAACGCGTTATATATCTCTCTATCTAACGCATAAGTGCACACACTTTATATGCATCAGCATTTCTCTTTCACACATGCTCACAATCTCTCTCAGGGTGTCGGGGTGTCTCACGCACATGCTCTCTCTGTTTTTCTCTCTCTCTCTCTTTTTGACTAATATGTACCACTCTTTTCACTAATCTCAGTTGGAAAACACTATTTCACTCACATGCATATATACACATGCACGGTCTCTACTAGCCCTCTATACGCACATATATGTGCCTACGTGTCTCCCGCACGCACAT
>NC_057802.1:156066587-156084309 GCF_018294505.1 Triticum aestivum
CCGACACACCTCTCTCTTAGTAGTTGGTAGATATGATTTCATCATATCATTCGGTAGGATATCCCTGGCTGTTAGGCTGGATGGTAATACGAGGCAAAGTTTTACCCTAGTTCGGATCGGACCCTTGCAGTTGAAGAAAGAGCCTACTCCTGGTACTGTATATTAGTGATAGGGGTGTGTACAAAGTACACGTGAATACCAGGCATTGTGCGTGTGTGTATACTATCGACGAACTAGCCCCCAAGCTTGTATAACATACTAAGGGCCTAGGGTTACAAATCATATATAGTCGTCTTATCACCAGTGGGGATATAGTCCCATGCGACTCTGGTAGCTTCTTGTTGTACGCAGAGTCCTCCACATGGGTCTTCGTATAACACGTCTCGGTCCAACCTATATGTGGCACAGGATGGAACCGACCCATGAGTCTTCATGTTGACCAACCACAACTAGAAATGATGTGCCCACCACACCACACACGCAATCGGCCACTAAGAAAATAAGCATATACAATAGTACAACGGTATCTAGCTCATGATACGTCTCCATATTTTGTTGATGACACTGACGGACTTTGCATTTGATGCGTGCTCCGTATTTTGTTGACGACACTTACTGTCATTGTATTTGAAGCGAAAGCACGATATGGTCACTGGACCTCAGAATAAGCTCATCACGGTCACCACATACATTTTGTCGTGCTAACCAACATGTGGTTGGATGGTTAGAGGACAGTGGTTTCTCGAGCCCACCAAGGTTAAAGTCCCGGTGCTCGCATTTATCTTGTGTTAATTTCAGTATTTTCCGGCGATGTACGTTCAGTGGGAGGAGACGTTCCACTCGACTGTGAGGCACCTATGGTGACTTCGTAAAATCTCAAGATCATATATGTTGGCCCACTGTGACGCCCCAAGACCGACGCTCCAGAAGTCTTCCAGCTATTTTGTTGTCGCCGTGTGTTTTATTTTTGCTTGTTGCATTTCATCATGTCATGAGGCATATCGCATCCGCATGTTTTCTTAAAACTCGCATCCATTCGTAGTTCCCGCTTCTCCCTGTTGCCTTCGTTGCCCCATTCAAGACCAACTGTTCTTTTGTTGTCCGGCCATTTGAACCTCTCTGCACAGTGCATCGACCCCTCGCCCGTGTCCGAAAACTTCCCCGAACCCGAACCGGACTATCGTTACCGTTGGGTCCGGATCATCCCCTAACATCTATTAAACATCTCCGTTTTCTTATTTGGACTTCCTAGCCTATTTTTCTCGACCGCTCAATTTTAATTGGAGGGACCGAATTAGCACATACCCAAAAATCCAACTGCTATATATACAGTCAAACCCTAGTTTCCAAGCTTGTGACATCCATCCTTCCCATCCGCCGATACCCGACCAACTCCACCTTCCAACTCGGGATCTCCTCCCGATCCAAATCCTCCTGGACCAATTCCCTTGATTTCCGCCGCCGCCCAACCACAGCAAAGCCGCAGCCTCCCTCGCTCTCTGGATAAGCAGGAGCCCGAGTCTTCGCCTCTGCTCTTTCCCGCCAGTGCACCGCCGTCTGCTTGGCTGGAGGCCACCCCGAGCAGCAACCAGGAGCACGAGCTCCTCCTTCGACACCCCGCAGCCGAGGACCCCAACCCCGGCGTCCGCGTCGCCAAGTACCTCGACTAGCCGGAGCTTCTTCCAGCCTCGCCCGCCCAAGTCCCCGAGCTCCTCTGGTCGCGCACGAGCTCCGCGACCCCGACGGCCACTTTGTCAGCCTCGTCGCCGCCATTGACTCGCAGGCCAGCACCTTGCCTCCTCCTCCCGTCCTCTTCTTCGGCTTCCCCTCTCTCTAATCCCTCTCTCTCCCAGATACTCCATCGCCATGGATGCCAGCCGCTGCATCGTCTCTACATAGAGCGCCGCTCGACCCCGCGTTGACCCGTCGCCCCGGCATGTCCATGGAGCCGTTTTGCCTGCTGCTTCCTGCATCGTTCACCGCCGCCAAGACCTTGCCTCGCCGGGTCCGCCTCCCACCGCCTGGAATCGGTTCCCCTCGACCTCGCCCCGCCTCCGGTGGTCGTCCCGCCGACTGCCGTAACCGGGAGACGCCAGCGCCAAGTCCCGCTCCCTGCGTCCTCTGCATCGCAGCCGTGGCGAGGCCTTTACTTCTTATGCGTTGACCACGCCTCCCTCGCCTGCCCGTTCGATCCAGCTGCATCGCCTCGAGCGGCCTCCTATGCGTGTGGGCCGCAAGCCGCACCGGCCCTGCCGCCCTCCTTACGGCCTTCCTCTTCCACGCGTGGGCTGAGTCCCTCTGGTGAGGCCCAGTCCGCCTCAGTTTCGGCCCGTAGTTATTTTTTCCGCTGCTGCGAATTTGTCCAATTGTCCAAAACTACAGTTTTACAGAAAAACCCTCATGTTCATGCATATAATAATTCCAGAACCATGGATCATATTAAAATGTTTTCAACATGTAAAATGCTTAGGATTTCATCTAGTTTCATAATATGCTGTTTTCATCCATGTTAAATTTGGTTAAAATGCTGTTTGATTAAATTTCCTAAATAACTTGTTAAAATGATTTATTTCATAACTATTTAACCGTAGCTCCAAATTTAATAAACTTTATATGTAAATGGGGGTGGAAAAATTCCTAGTTTAACATGGTGGCATTACTTTGCATGTTTAACAACTCTAAAATATGGTTTAGGGCAGAACAGGACCATAACCAAAATATGCTTATGGGGATTTTCCGGAATTGTTGTTTGTTGTTCCGGCCTCATTTAAACTTGCCTAAATAGATAGTTTTATTATGCTTCACATCTTGCCATGCTTAACCACAGTTAATTTTATAGGGTACATAAACGGGAGAGAACTAAATAATTGATGTGGTGTTTTGTCAATATGCATATGCAACTCGTTGCATATTGAGCTCCACTTAATTTGCAGTATTGTTTGTTGCATTTTGCCATGCCATGCCTCATTTAAACCGGACATGCATCATACTTGATTGTGCATCATGCCATGTTTATGTGATGGTTGTTTACCATGTTGTTTTCCTTCTTTCCGGTTGCGCTTCTTCTCGATAGTTCCGGTAATTTTGCGATTGTGAGGATCCGTTCGACTACGTCCGTTTGTCTTCTTCATGGACTCGTTCTTCTTCCTTGCGGGATCTCAAGCAAGATGACCATACCCTCGAAATCACTTCTATCTTTGCTTGCTAGTTGTTCGCTCTATTGCTATGTCGCGCTACCTACCACTTGCCATATCATGCCTCCCATATTGCCATGTCAAGCCTCTAACCATCCTTTCCTAGCAAACCGTTGCCTGGCTAAGTTACCGCTTTTGCTCAGCCCCTCTTATAGCGTTGTTAGTTGTAGGTGAAGATGAAGTTTGCTCCATGTTGGAACATGGACATGTTGGGATATCACAATATCTCTTATTTAATTAATGCATCTATATACTTGGTAAAGGGTGGAAGGCTCGGCCTTATGCCTGGTGTTTTGTTCCACTCTTGCCGCCCTAGTTTCCGTCATACCGATGTTATGTTCCTTGATTTTGCGTCCCTTACGCGGTTGGGTGATTTATGGGACCCCCTTGACAGTTTGCCTTGAATAAAACTCCTCCAGCAAGGCCCAACATTAGTTTTACCATTTGCCTAACAACCTATTACCTTTCCCTTGGGAGTAATTAACCCGAGGGTCATCTTTATTTTAGCCCCCCGGGCCAATGCTTCTCTAAGTATTGGTCCGAACTAGAGCACCGTGCGGGACCGTCCCTTGGCAACTTTGGTTACGTTGGTACATGTACGCTTAGCTCATCCGGTTGTGGCCTGAGACGAGATACGCGCGGCTACTATCAGGGTGTCGGCACGCCGGGAGGTCTTGCTGGTCTTGTTTTACCATTGTTGAAATGTCTTGTAAACCGGGATTCCGGGACTGATCGGGTCTTCCCGGGAGAAGGAATATCCTTCGTTGACCGTGAGAGCTTATAATGGGCTAAGTTGGGACACCCCTGCAGGGTATTATCTTTCGAAAGTCGTGCCCGCGGTTATGTGGCAGATGGGAATTTGTTAATGTCCAGTTGTAGAGAACTTGACATTTGACTTAATTAAAATACATCAACCGTGTGTGTAGCCGTGATGGTCTCTTTTCGGCGGAGTCCGGGAAGAGAACACCGTTTTTGGGTTATGTTTGACGTAAGTAGGAGTTCAGGATCACTTCTTGATCATTACTAGTTGACGACTGTTCCGTTGGTCCTCTTCTCGCTCTTATTTGCGTATGTTAGCCACCATATATGCTTAGTGCTTGCTGCAGCTCCACCTCACTACCTTCTCCTACCCATAAGCTTAAATAGTCTTGATCTCGCGGGTGTGAGATTGCTGAGTCCTCGTGACTCACAGATACTTCCAAAACAGTTGCAGGTGCCGACGATACCAGTGCAGGTGACGCAACCGAGCTCAAGTGGGAGTTCGACGAGGACCTTGGTCACTACTATGTTTCGTTTCCTAATGATCAGCAGTGGAGCCCAGTTGGGACGATCGGGGATCTAGCATTTGGGGTTGTCTTCTTTTATTTTGGTTCCGTACTAGGACCTTGATTGTATTCTAAATGATGTATGTTTAATTTATGTATTGTGTGAAGTGGCGATTGTAAGCCAACTCTTTATCCCATTCTTGTTCATTACATGGGATTGTGTGAAAATGACCCTTCTTGCGACAAAACCACCATCCGGTTATGCCTCCAAGTCGTGCCTCGACACGTGGGAGATATAGCCGCATCGTGGGCGTTACACCCACTCTCTCGAAGGTGCTCATAGGGGTAGGGTTCGCGTGTGTGTGCTTATAGCAGTGAGTGCTTGCGCGTATATATGAGCCCTTGCGTCTGTACCGTGTTAAACAAATACATATCATGATTATACGGTCACTGGCTCACCCGTACAACTCCGTATTTTGTTGATGACACAATCAATTGACCAGTCAAACGTTCCACGCGGCGCAACTAGTGTTGCACCATCGGGGCGCGTAACCGTGGGGCCCACCTGTCAGCCCGTATATGAAAGAAAGAAATGGTAGTTTGAGTCTGTACTGTGTTAATAAAATAGGAGTACATTTCAGGGTGATCATACGGTCACTGGCTCACCATACAGCTCCGTAATTTGTTGATAACACGATCAATTGACCAGTCAAACGGTCCACATTCAGCAGCGCACATTACTATCAGCGCGTATATGAAGGACAGAAATGGTAATAAATTAGTGGTCGGTGGGTATTCGAAGTTGTGAGACCTCTGGTTGGCAGCCACCGGCGGTTGGGGGGCGTTCATTGGGTGGTGGGGTGGGGATCCCCGGTGAAAAAGCTCGGCGGGGGGGCTAGAGGGATGGCCGGTGCTGCGGCGGACCGGCGGTGGGGAGTGGTTTCAGGGAGGGCGGGCCGGCCGCGGGCGGCGGGGGCTGGCGGTTCGGCCGGTGGTGGCTGGCGGCTTAGGGGGTGGAGTTTGATGATAAACTAGAGGCCCTTGATTTTGTATCCAACGGCTGGAAAATCTAATGACCAGAGATGAAAAAGTCAGTCGACTGACGTGTAGCCTCACCCCGCACGTACACATGCATGCACGCAAGACACGCATGCATGTAGGCGTGCAACACTGACACGTACACACGCACGCATGCTGGTGTGCAACACTGACACATACACATGCACTCACGAACACACGCACGTACGCACCCATGCATGCAACACTGAAACGTACCCTTGCACGCACGCAACACTCGCACGCCTGCATGCACACAGCACACGACGCAAGACACACGCTCAACCTATACGTGCATGCACCCTTTGTTAAGGACATGGATTGTTACTGGTATTAATCAATCTTATCTGTGATAAGCAGAACATTGATGTTTGCAGCGGTCTTTATGAATCACAACGTATCGAATGGGCTATCAACATAGTAGGCTTATCTACATGAAAAAGATGACGTCACACTCAATGAACAATCATCGGTTTATGAAATGCCCGCTTCTGACCGTCCTGGCCCACCAAAGGTTCCTCTGTTGTGGGCTGCCTGCGTTGGGTCACTGACATGCAGGCCATGCACCCAAAGAGCCCACACGTCAGTGGAAGAACGGTGCGGTGTCCTAGGTCAGAGTCGAGGGCGCCACTCGCGGCACGCCCGGCTGAACACGCCTCCGTGCCGCATTCAAACGCCTCCATGAAACCCGCCCGTGTGGAAGCCGAGAAACCCACTCTGGACGCACGTCCGTTCATGACCGGGCCGGCGTTAAATGCAACGCCGGCCGAGCTCCTCCCGTCCGCCATCTATTTAATCTCCTATTTAAACGAGGCCAAACGTCGGCCAAGAATCGCACACCTCCGCCGCTCCCCTATCTCCTCCACCATTTTGTCCACTCTTACAATGGCTTATGAAGAGTAGTTATTCCGCATCCAAGCCGGCTAGGTAGCCCGCCGGATACGAGCTATGCAGCTCGCTGATTCATCTCCCTCCCCTCGCCCGACGGAGCCAGTTGCCGCCCCAAGCCGGCGCGCGGTTCAGCAACTCGCCGCTCCAGGCCAGCTCGACGAGGAGCGGCGCACGGGCGTCGTTGCTGCCGTCCACGCCGCCGCCTCGTACCGCGTCTCCTGTTTCTGTGGCCGAGACTCCCATGCCGGTGGCCACGCCATGCAAGCAGCGACAAAAGCTGGGTGCGCGGAGAGCGACGAGTCAGTGGCCAGCGCCTCCGCGCCCACCGCCATCATCGAGGAGAAGTAGAACACGGGAGGCCGCCGCCGCTTGAGTCCCATGAAGGCCACCGCGGAGGTGACGCCGGCGTACACAGCAGGTGTCTTGCCGGATCCTTTTGTTGCGAGGACCTTCGTCGACCCCGCATGGGATCCACAGAAGAGGGGAATGTTAGGATGAACTCGAGCCGGTGCCGGCCATGGTGAAGTAGTGGCCGGTGATGAACTCGAACTGGTGCCGGCCACCATCATCTTCGGCACCAGCCAATGATATTTGTTGGGCAGTGGGGAAGTGAGCTGTCCTTTGCGCTGAAGCATATACCTCCGGGGCTCCCGGCAGTCCGGTGATCATGCTGCCGGACATGAGGAAAACAAATCGATCGGCGGGCGACCATTTAGGCCAGGTATTATATACCTGTGCTGTCCAGAACTAGCACCGTGTAGTTCATTTGAATGTAATGAAATCTGTCATGTTTGTATGAAAATCCGTTATTTTATATGATTCCCGTCGTTGTTTATATGAAATATCAGTTTGTCTACGTGTTTGCGTGAATTTCGTCGGTTGGTCGAGTTGATGTCATAATGTGTGCGGCTATGGTTGGATGGCGTAATTTGCGGGTCGCCGGTCGGTCTGCGGGCGGCTCGGGCGGCGTTGTGGGACAAAAAAACACAGCTCGTGCGAGCTCGTCTCCAACGTGCGCGCTGGAGGATGCATGAGCACCCGAGCCATCCTCGTTCATCGGTGGCAAAGGCACCGGTGGACAAAAGGGTCGCCAATATTTTGGCTACCCCGGGCAAGATCCAAACAGCCCCTCCCAACAGATTCAAATCCCTCGTTCGCCGTGGAATTTTGCCATGTGTTGTTTTCATGGACTAGCAAGATGCCTGTGCATTGCATGGAACATCAAGATGCATTTTTTACAAACTCCCGCATGCATGCAAGGGATAATTAATGTCCTCCTTTGCTAGTACCACGAGGCAAACACCATTAATATTGCATCGATTAGTGTTAGTGGCCTTGTATATCTGGAAATTGTAATTTTGATAGTGGCCCCTTGTATATAAAAATGGAGGGAGAAAGATGAGAGATAAGGTGAGGAGGAGTGGGGCGTGGTGGTGACTGGTAGTCGGACTGGGCAGAGGCATGGGGATGGACGGCGCATTATGTCTAGGTTTGTATCTCTCTCACACACACCCACGTAGGTGGGGGACGTGCACGAAGAGAAGAGGTGCACGCACGGCGCACGTACTCTCGTCTCTTTCCCAACCACACCTGCGCGGGTACACGGTGGACCTCATTTCTATATGAAAAAGGCAGCCCACGTGGTAATTTGGCACGTGTACTGGTTGTCCACTTGGTGGAGGGAGGATCGTCTACCACGGGTGAACAAACAAATTGCGACTTGACACGTTATGTTAAACAAATTGCAAACCATGTGGGGCCTACCTTAGAGGCAAGGCTCTATACACTGGAGTACTTTTGATGTGTCCCGTCAACTCACAGAACGAGGAGAAGCTTGCTTAGTTCGCCGTCTCCCCCGCCCACGGGCGCGGTGGCTCGCGGGATGAGGTGAAGCTTGCTTACGAGTAGTACTACTACTACTACTACTACTACTACTACTACTACTACTACTACTACTGTACGCCTTTATGCCCGCTCCCTCGCCCACGCGCGCGGTGGCTCGTAGCACGAGGAGAAAATTTTACTACTCCCTCCGTTTAGTCCTCGTCCCTACTATGTACTTTGGTTAGTACTCCCTCCATTTACTTATACAAGGCCACTATAAAAAAATACATTTTGCATCTATACAAGGCCACAAATAGTAATCGAGACAAAAGTTACTACTCCCTCCTTTCCAGTTTATGGCTCAATTTCAAAATCTCTCCAACCAAGGTAGACGGTGAGTGGTCGAATTAATTTCGTAGTTTGCACAAGTAATTAGTACACTCGTTTTTCTCAAGAAGTTATGTTTACCGAGGCATTAATTAGAACGAATGCATGAATGACCACTAAATTTCCATGAACTTGTACATGCATTGGTTAGTTTCCTCTTGACACTACTTGCGTCGGGTGATCTAACGCACCTCGAAATCCAACATGTAATTGTACTACTACTAGTATAGTAGAATTGAGACTTATCAAACGGAAAAATGAATGTTTTTTAGATGAGCCCTATAAACCCTAGTGGGTACGTACTCCGTAAAAACGGATTTTTCCAAAACTAAGTCGCTCCCTTTCATGAATTCTGTAGTATACTCCTCCGTCGATGCTCCCTTTCATGAATTCTGTACTTCCTGTCGCCGACATGTGGGACATATAGCAACCGGGTCGACATGTGAAGCACCAAATAATAGTGCAGAACAGCAGGGGGGACGCACCCCACTCGTACCAGCCCAGTAGTAGTAATGAGCAATGAGACGTCAAATCACAATGCCGCACCTTACCAGACGGACGAAGCAACCATTATTTCACACTTCGGTTCGCCATCAGCTCAAACCACGTAGTATTGCTTCTGCCTCAAGAGGGACACGCGCATCGCCTTGGTACATCATGACACGTGGGACCGCATGACAGGCCATGCTCCCCCGCCGATCGGTCGGTAAAATCACCTCATTTTTACTATACTTCCTCCGTATCGGTTTATTACATGGCATGCACGTCGTTCTAGGTTGAGAATTTAACAGGCTATATATGTGATGAACAGTACTCTAGCCTTTTAAAAAATGTATACTTTTGTACAGTAGTACTATCGATGGATTGCGCCATGGAGAAAAAATTGAAATTAAAAAAAGGTGGTACATATAGAGAGCGCTCGTCGCCAAATTATGCATATAGTACTATTAAAAAAGCTAGTACGTGCTTAATTGGGGTGCTAAATTCTATTAAAGAAATACTAGTAGTATGTACATACTGAAGAGTTAAAGTAACGAGAAGAAACATAACATAGTTCTGTTGGGGGCTCAGCACAACACACCCCTCAAATTAAACTAAGCACACCTGAAATTAAACTATGCAACTAACCCGGTAGACACTGCATTAGAAGTTTAGAACCACCATGAGCAACGACACTGCCACCTTACTCGGAGTCCTCGTCCACGTCCTCGACTTCGTCCTTGTCCCTCTTCCTCTTGGCCGATACTTCTTTGCTTGAACCACACACTTGGCTATTGCTCTTCATCCAACCCTTGTAGATATTGAAACAAAGGTAGCCATCCATTGCAGCGTAGTGGATGTGGTCTATATCTAGTACATTCCGCTGCCATGCATGACGATGAAATGTGTAATGAGGTTTCTCCAGTTTACGGTACGAAGGATGAACCAAGGCTCCTGCCAGGGTCAACATTGAAGGCTGACGAGAGGGCACCAGCCGATTCTTTTGGAGGTCGAAGGGGTTGCCTACAACGAGGCCTATCCGACCCAGGACTTCTTTGTCGTTCTTAAAGTCTACAGTAACAAATTTCACTGTTTTGTCCTTGAGGAAGTTCTTAAAATCCTGGCACTCAACGTCGGCATGGCATATGTGGTAGACCAAGAAAATGTTATGTACGCAAACCTGGATCACAGCGGGCTTCTTCCTCTCTTCCTCCTTTAGATCCTTCTCTCGTCCCAGGACTGTGGTGTACTCAACATCTAGCCCAGCGACCCACTCATCATCTGAGTTTTCGAACATGCGTCTGAAGCGAGAAAGGCATCCTTTCACCGTTGTGGAAGAACGGGCGTAGATGACGTCGAACTCATCACCGGTGATGGTTCTAACCTTGTACTCACCGCCGATCATGGAGATTTGGGACGCCATGGATTTGGGAGGGTTAGGATTAGTGGAACTGCCGTAATGTGAATGGACGGGACGACTAGGAGCGAACCGCCGTAGTATTGAAGGACGTGCGGGGACGAGTAGGAGCGAACTGCCAGCGTGCGAATGGCAGGGTAGTGGCTTTCCATTCTCCCATGATACGGGCTTCCGAGAGCCCTTGGATCTGAGATCGAACGGTTGCATGGCGTGATTCTAGACCTATGGGTGAATATCCTATCCTGGAGGGTTATTCTGCAAATTTTAAGCAACTTAGCATGCGACCGTTTGATCTCAGATCCAAGGGCTGCCAACAGCCCGTATCATGGTCGCGCCTACCACGACCGTCGCGTCGCTCGCGCGGTTGCGCCCTTGGAGATTTAACACGGTGCGTTAGGCTATCTGATGTTGGCATGTCATACATAGTCATCACTTAGTCACTCATACTACAACAAGGTTGGCTATAAGGTTGGCTATAAGTGTATTTTTTACTCCTCTCTATCTCTTTCTTCGTACTCCCTCCGTCCCATAATATAAGAACGTTTTTGACACTAGTGTAGTGCCAAAAACGTTCTTATATTATGGGACACAGGGAGTACTAGTATTTATTGCATTTGCCAAGGAGTGACCTCTTCCAATGAAATGGTGTTGCTAAGTTTGCTTCATTTAATTAGCTATAGACTCAAAATTGTCTTTTCACCTAGGTACACGCGCTTAGCACCGTTTCTTCCTTGGGTTACCAAACTAGTCTCTCTCTTCTTGATTAACTTGCCACATCAGACTTTATGCCTATGTGGCAAGCTTAAGCACCTGTAGCAGCAAGTAAAAGTAAGTACAATAGTGCGCTTTACATGGCATTTTTGCATATGTGGAGGAAAGAGAGGCAAGGAAAAAGTGGAGAAGTGGGCTCTCATGCAAGAGCCAGCCTCTACTACATGGTGGAGCATTGGGAGAGGCACCTGTATGGAGGTGGTCAGGAATCGGGAGACTCACGCCGGTCGTAGCGCCGCAGTTAAAATGATAATGGCAAGTCAAATCACGGGGCCCCACCTGTCCAGCAGTAACTCGCTGTCAAATCACACAGCCCTACGTTTGCAGCAGCCTACTCCCTCGTCTTCTCGCGTCTCTATCGAACCGACTAGGCAGAACTGCCCCACCTACCGCGCAGGAAAAGCCCCGCCCTCGACTTTTAAATACAACTACATCCGCTTAAGAATCCAATGATATACTTTTTGTGACATAGTAACTCATATTTACTTAGTCAAATGGATGACCTAGAACTACGTGCAGGCCCTATAAACTGAGACGCCTAAAAATAAGAAAACCGAGATGGAGAGGGTAGTTCAGCACGTATATTTTTAGATCAATATAGTCGGGATTCACCAAGGAGCAAAACCAAGTGGTAGGCTGCTCCTGTCGTGTTGGCGTAGCAACTCAAGCAGGGTCAGTCCGCACACGAAATGGCGACACACTTAACAGGACCCCTTTGGCCGACATGTGGCTCATCCACCATCTTGTTCCACGTGCGATGCACCAAATTACAGTTCGGAGCAGCGGTTGGAATTGGAGGCACCCCGGTCGTAGCGCCGCAGTAGTAGAAAATGAGCGACGAGGGGTCAAATCACAAAGCCCCACCTTTCCCGCATTAAGCTGGACAGACGAAGCAACCATCATTTCACTCTAGGGCGCAAGAGCATAAAGAAAAGAGAAAACAATGATGCGTGCGACAACTACCTAGGGCACCCTAGGGTAGGGGTCTCCACTACAGATCCTTTTTTTAAGCGCCTCCACTACAAATCGGCTTCTCCCTCGTCCTCTTGAAGAAAACCGATGATGAGTGCGACGGTAGGGTTTGTAGGAGTACTACGGCGTGCGGGGCCACGTCGTAGTAAACGGGTTCGAGTCGATGCCTTAAATATGTGTGGGCCGCTTGGTTTTACGGGAACGAGGCAGCATTTTGGGTTCGGGGACCAGTGGAGATATAGTACGTACAAAAAATTGTGGACGTAGGTTCGACCGAAAGGCAATGATGCATGGGCCCTGCATTTCGATATACCCGGGGCCGCGTGAAATTTGCTACTATACTCAAAACTAGTAAGGTACACATGTATTGAACGCATGAGATTTCGAAACCAAATTATGAATAAATACACACTATAGCATGTAAAGCATTGAGTCATATATGCATGATGTAGATCTTCGTTTAGTTCTTATAGTTCATCTCATTCAAAATCAATTAGTTTTATAAAAATGTTAAGATTCATGGGGTTGTGCATTGTAAATCATAAAGTAAAAAACAAATAATGGCAATTCATTTAGAAAAAATAATCAATTATGATACAGAAGATTCTAGAACAAAGGAGAAGTGCTTGTGTTTTGAGGTTTGTGCATTATGCTTAAGTTCAACCATGGAGTCTTCTAAATTGTACATGTGGCAGATCTGGTGGAATGTTGATGATATCCAACGGCCAGTAGTGCTCGGATTTGCCTATCTCTGCACTGTCGGGTTAGCTTCATCCAGCGACCTTCTTTCAAAGTTATTGGCACACTATATAGTTCTTGTGCCATAGTTGCATGTTTTGAAAAAAAGCTACTAGTGGGTTGTACTATCTATTTAGGAATAGACGATGTATACATGGAAGTTGTAGGGAAAGAGATGACATGGAGCATATCAATTCCTATGATTAGGGATTGGAAAAGAGATGTCATTTGGTTCACATCATAGGAACTTTTCTATTGAATCTAGAGATGACATGTATCTCAATTCCTATGAGGAGGGATTAGAAAAGAGATGTAATTTGGTTCATATCATAGGAACTTTTCTATTGAATATACGCTAATGTTTATTTTCCTTTGAAATTAAGGGAGTATAGGAATCCATTCATATGAACCAAGTGGCTCTAAAGCTATAGAAATGATATCATGTTTATTTCCTTTGAAATGTGGAGTATATGAATCTATTCCTGTGAACCAATTGGCTCTAAAGGAAAAAATCCTATAAAAATCATATCATATAGAGTTCCTATGATATTCCTCGACACTAAAGGATGCTTGAAATTGCTGCGGGTGATACGATGGTCTTTCTTTGTAGACTCCTCACCCATATTTATAGTTACCTCTCGAAGATGAATGAAATGATATATACATGGTATTCTACAAGTGCAATTTGGTACACGAAAACTCGGTAAAAGTTTGCGAGGTTCGAATTTTCAATAAAGCTATATGCACTGCATTTCGGAACGGAGGGAGCATACGGCAGTTGCTAACACTCACGTGGAAGATTTGTGTGTAGGAGGAGTCGCTGTTCTGTTAAATGACATGGCAAAACTGACACTGTCGGATGCCGATCTAACGGTTCTTACGGCGTTCGTCAGGAAAAGGCTTGTGGCGAACGTTTGTCGGATAATGATTTACGAACACATGCATTGCATTGATACGTGCCCCCCACTCTCTCATGCACACGCACCCTCACGAGTCACGACTCTCCCGAGTCCTCTTGCAGACTCGCACGTCGCACCCACCGTCTATCTGCAGGTAGACGTCATGCACATATGTGCTCTTCGCACCCTACCCTCAGAACTTCTAAAAAACAAAAGACGGCACGCACATTTTATTTTAGCTCACACGTCACACACTTATACTATTACACTTGCGGCGAAAGTTCTTTGGGCATAGTATATTGTACTCTCATGAAGAGAAGCAGTGCACGCACGCACTAGTTCTCTCACACCCACTCGCGGGTACACGTAGGAGCGCATTTTTTTGAAGCTGGTACAACAAAATCACTCCACTATATATAAAAGCAGGAGCCTTAGCGCTTGCTTTACTAGGGTTCCTCTCGTTCACTCTCTCATGCTCTCCAGATCTAAGCAACACATAGGTGGCCACACTCTCTCTCAGCTCACGGCTGGTCACAAATCCGGCCGGACAACCTCGACCAGGGCAGGGGTGTAGGTGCATCGTTCACGCTGTCGTCAGCGGCGAGGGAGGAGACCAACAGCTGCCCGCGCGTCCCGATCGGCGGCCGAGCCGTTCTCTCCGAGAGAGCGCCGGCTCGGGAGGGCCTCCGACCCCTTCTTCCTCCCTGCGGTATTGTGGCCAAGATGCGGCCTCCCAACGCCGTCTTTGCCACATGCCGATGACCCTCAGGTATATATTCCTTCGAAACCTGCCTTGCTCTACTGCCCCAGCTCCCTTCGCGTGGATCCTTTTCTACTTCCATCCGCTGTTCCAAAGCCACCTAGACTTCTACTATTATTAGAAGTAAAGCTAGTTCATACAGTCGACTCAAAGCGTTGGTTCAAACAGGGAAGAAAGTGGGAAAGCTGTAGCATGAATCTAGGACTTGGTTCTAAGAGGAAACGGGGGAAAGTAGTAATATATGTCACTGTTTAAATAACCGTATTTCGTATTTGCGCAAACAGGGATGTCTGTCTCCATATCCTTTCAGGATGTCTGTCTCCGTATCGTTTCTATCCGCGCAATCAAAAGCACACACCTCAATTTTAGTACAACTGTGCAAAATGAGATGGCTATCCCTCGTTGCCGTCGTCTAACCTCCCATCTTCAAGGTATCCCTACATTGGTAGTAACTAAGGTAGAATGACCAACGCAGTCTAAAAGAAGCTGATTCGTACGTTTTACTTCCTGATTGCAGTGCAGGGACGAGCGAAAACAACTGCATCCTAGTCCAGAATGCACTTTCTACCAGTTCATCCATGGACCAAGGACTAGCTGGCACGGCTGCACGGCGGTTTTTTGGACAGGTGCACGGACAAGAGCCATTGTGGTCTGCTTATTTCTGCAAATAGCGGTGCTTAAATTTAGTGCAATGCACAAGCATTTCAGCTGGTCAGTACACTGCATGGTTCAGTTCAGCATTCCAGCTGAGACCACAATTATAATTGGTTATTCTAGAATGAGAGAACCTAACCCTGGATGGTGGCAACAAGAAAAAACCAGAGTGAACTCCAGGAAATTTAAGCCTGCCGGGAGGCCCTTTGCTCAGAGAAGCCTTGCTTGTTTTTTCCTGATTTGTAAACCTTCTCACAACTTTGTCTTTTGCTGTGAACTAGTATATGTTTGTTATGTTCTATGAATCATTGAGATGTATAAAATTGCTTAACTTATGCTTTTCAAGTTTTTTATGAAGACGAGTTTAATGTGAGTGTTCCACATGAGCGCTGGACTAGCGTGTGAACGTTTGGAATTTATTACATTGTGGCCTCAATTAACTGCATGAACCACTGTAACAAGATACATAGTTGCTTATATGTCAGACAGCAGATTGTTGATTGTTAGCTGGTCGATAGCCTAGTGTTGAAGCGAGCTGAGCCAATGTGTCGTGTTTTGCACAACTGCTTACAAGTGGGGTAGCACCAACCGTGTTTACAAGTACTTATGTATATGTCAGCGCACGGTTCTCGAACAAGTGCTCTATTTCATCAAAACACACACTGCTCGTATGATAAACCGTGACAACTTATGTCTTACCATGCCATATTCATGAAAAAACTAGTGAGGACGCATCTGTTTCGGCAACAATTACGATGGTTCTCACATGATTCACGGGCACACAAAAGTAGCAGCAGTTCCCATAGACGGATTCAAACAGAGTACTAGCCCCAGAGGGGTCGATAACAGGCAAGGTTCGGATAATTAGACACAATCCAAACTACTATTAAACACTAGCTGGGGAAACTATTTCATGCCTCGATCTAATTTGGGGTGGACACAAGACAGACCTTGCCATGAACATCATCGAGGACGTCCCGCAGCAGCTCGATCCTGTGAACCTTCATGAAGACAACCTTGTGGCCTTGCCACTGATAAACTTGTTTGTGGAGGCATGCCACGTCATCTTCCTACGTAAGCTTGACAAGAACAGTATGCCGCACAAACGAAGGAGTAGCTTTGAACTTCTTGTGCTTCAGTACACCCTGGACAACACGCCTGACAACAGTGAGGCTGGAATACAACTCTTCATTGGTATAACCGCAAATGGCTTCCAGGATCCAACAGCCTAAGAACTCTGTTTTCCTAATGTGTATATTCAGGTCGTCCGCCTCATAGCGAGTGACATGTACAACCACACAATCCTTGTCTGCATCAGGGCTCTAATTGAAACAGAAACAAATTCTGAATTACTTTTCAGCATAAGAAACACAAGTTATTTAAACCACTATGTATAGCATGGCATCGAAGCTAATAAAATTTTGCATTATTAATCACCACATACTTCCTTTTCTAAAAAAATCACCACATACTTAGATGAAAAACCACAATCGAGATCGGCAAAGAAGGAAATCACCTTGGGTAGCTCAGCGGGGGGGAGGGGACACATCCTCAAAGGGGGAAAACTGCTCCTGCAGTGCCACGGGGGCTGTAACCTCAAACGGGGCGTTGACCATCTCAGTAGTGGCCGTGAGCATATGTGGGGTCGGCTCGGTGGTTGTCTCCATCTTCTTGGAGCTCTTTGTCTCGTGGGGATCAGCCTCCCGCGTCTGCTCCAATATCGGCAGATCTTTGCCTGGTTCTCCTTGGTCCATCATGAAACTGACGAATACTAGGAGACCACTGAAAGGAAAACACAATCGCAATGACAATGAAACAAAAAAAGAGTGAGGATCGGTTACTGCTTTGCAAAAGTTCTTTTTTTCTCTGAACGAAAATATACCAACATCACGGATCCGCTTACCTTCCCTTCGTTCGGAGAGAAGAACAGTGGCAGATGCGAGTGTTGCCTTTCTTGAAGATGGTGAGGGAGAAGGGGATTCAGCGAAGAGTGAAATGATGGTTGCTTCGTCCGTCAAACTTAGGCTGCGGGGAGGTGGGGTTTTGTGATACGACGGCTCGTTACTGCCGCACTACGACCGGGGTGACTCTCCGCCTGCATACTGCCTTCTAATTTGGTGGATGGCATTTGGGCCCGCGCGCTGCATGGCCCGCATGTCGGTGAACAAAAGTATAACGGCATTCAGTAGAGGGAGACGTTCCAATGACCTAGGAGGAGCCAGAAGCGGTAGAGTGTCTCCACTGTACTAGTAGTAATTTTTTCTGGGTAGCTGTAGAGTGTCTCCACTGTACTAGTAGTAATTGTTTCTCTGGGCCCAAGACAAAACAGCCCATCCACGCTAGTAAAATAGTAAAATCAATTCAAAAGCCCATATATTTACTGAATGAGAGGCGCTACCCACACCCAGCACACC
>NC_057802.1:156084634-156088909 GCF_018294505.1 Triticum aestivum
GGGTGCTCTTGTTCCTCCTTGCTCCCACCCACCTCATGTCAGCTCGCTCCACTCGTACCCCCAAATTCCTCACCTCACTCCTACAGAAAACCCTAGCTCCCCTTCTTCCTCACTCCTACAGAAAACCCCCAGCTCCCCTTCTTCTTCGCTCGCACTACAACTAGGCTCGTCATTCGTTACTCTGCTCAAATCCGTGAGCGCAACGCGACGCCCTCGAGGAAAATGGAGTCGGCTGACCCCAGCGCCAAGAAGATGAGGCTCCCGCCAGCGGCGACGCCTGTTGTAGATCCCGCACCCGGCAGCGCGGGGACAAGCGGCAACCCCGCTCCCACCGGATCCCAGGAACCCGTAAAATCTCGGGTGGACCGCATCAACGATCTCCTGGATGTCGTCCTTGGGGAGATCATCTCGCTTCTCCCCACCAAGGATTGCTGCCGCACCCAAGTCCTCTCAATTCGGTGGCGCCCTCTATGGCGCGTCGTGCCCCTTAATCTCGACTGTCGTCAGCTATCTCTCTTCAATGATTTTGAAATCCCCAGAGCCATCATCTCCTCCCACCAGGGCTCCGTTCAAAGCCTCTGCATCCCGTCATGCTACCTGAGCAAGCATACCATGCCCTGCACGGTGGACGCCTGGCTGAAATCCCCAGAATTCACAGAACTACAGCTTCTTGAGTTCTACTATTCCCCTAGAAATCACATACCACATACCGAACGCCATGAACTTGTGCCCTCAGCACCGATGTCCATCTCGCGGTTTTTGTCCTCTCTCCACACCGCCACCTTTGCGCTGTGCTACCTACCAGACAATCTGGTACAAAACCTTCGACTCCCATTTCTCAAGAAACTTTCACTTGTGCGGGTTCGTATATCGGAGGCCTCATTGCACAGCATCATCCACTTCAGTTGCCCTGCGCTGGAGTGCTTGGTGCTTGTTTTCGCAGTTAGAATCGGTTGTCTCCAAATAAAGTCGCCTAACCCTGTAAGAATTGGAATTTCTTTTGACGGAAGGCAGCTCATCATCCAAGATGCCCCTTCACTTCAAAGGTTGATCCTTGATTCTATTTATTCACCATTGCAAATAACCGTCCTCTCTGCACCTAAACTGGAGACCTTGGGTGTAATACATGATCTCTGTGCTCATTTCAATATGGTGTTTGGCTCCACTGTTCTTCAGGTACTTTATATTATCATCTACACTTGTAACCATAAGCTGCATTTTAAATTTCTGCGCATAATTTATATATCATCTTGGAGTACACATTTTGTACTAATATTATGTTCTATGCTTAATGAAGAGTTTCTCCATGCATGGCCTATCAATGGTGCTGGATTCTGTCAAGATCTTATATATCCAAATGAATAGTTTTGATCTGAACAAGATTATTGGCTTGCTGCAATGCTTTCCGTGTCTGGAGAAGTTGTATATAAAGGTGATAATTTCATGCACATTGGAAGCCCGCATATAGTGTACCAGAATTAACCATTCAGTTGTTGCTCTTTCGACACTCTTCTTTTAGACCTTAACTATTTTCAATCTTCATGTCTATTTAGGCAAGCGGAAGGGGTAAGAAAGTTATAACCAATTGGTGGATTCGTAAGCATCGGGATTTTCTCACTTCTCATGAGATTCGATTGAAGACAATAACGCTAGAACGATATGTAGCCAACTGTGCAAATACAAGATTTGTCACATTCTTCCTGCTAAATGCGAGGTTACTATTGTCCATCAGGCTTAAGTTTATCAGCAGCATGGTTTTGACGGATGGGTATGTCGAAGAGCAAAAAAAGGAGTTTCAGGTGGGCAAAAGAGCTTATGAACGTGCCGGGCTTCTATTTACAACATATTTTTTTTGACTGGGCTATTTACAACATATTGTGGTCATAATCCAGTAAATTTTACGACCCAGGATGTTCATTCATTGGACCTGACCGATCCATTTGACTGTGACTGCCGAAAACAGTGCTGGAGTTAGATGTTGTTGCCCTTTTCAATATGGTTTTTTTTGTAAACCTGATGAACAATTAACCCTCGTGCTTTTGTACAGTTTGTAAGCTGGAGTTAGATGTTCCTGCCCTTTTCAACTCGGCTGTGACTGTCATATTTTCTTTGAAACAAGGCAAATGGCTTGCCATTCGTTTAATTTAGAGTGAAATATTGTAACAAATCCCAACCATGGGAAATAACATCACTCTCGCCGGCTGCTTGAGCTCACTGTGCATTACGGAAGCCAAGTGATTAGCCCCCACCAGCACCCACAAACTTATTTCGAACTAGCACATCAAATGGGCTGTAAATTTTCATAGGAAAGGCTGCATGACCGTGACAGATTTGGATTCTGACATTTGGGACCCGCGAGGAAATAGCCTATCCAAGGTGGTGTCGACTTACTAGCCAGTCAACAAACGATTCTGCCTACCAGCCGTTGGATTGACATCCAACATCTGTCGTGTATCTTCTATCTCTTGTCTTCTTCTTCCTCCAGCCGCCCAAACCAAACCACCCCGTCGGCTCCGCCTGCTCCCGCCTCCCATGGCTGGCTGCGCCTCCGCCGCCCTACCGTACGTACCCTCCAACGTTGGCCAGTCCCTCCCTCTATTCCCCCACACGTCCTGTTATTCTCCGGCGACGTCAGCCCCAACACGCACCCGCGCCCGAACCAGTCAACCCTCGTACTCCCCTCCGCCTGCGACTGGACCGGCGCATCTTCAACGGCTCCTGTTCGTTCCGTCCGAGGCCTCGCCGTCGTCCACCACCTTCCGGCCTTGGTTCGCTCGCCGTGCGCGGTGCGCCACCCTCTTGCGTTATCAATGTCGTCAACAACTGAGAGGAACAAGGAGATGACTGTACGTGGAGAGGATGACAGTAGGGACCCACCAGCGTCATGGCGGTATGCAAGCAAGTGCCTTTATAGTACAAGCCCAAAAATATGGTTCCTCCTAATGGTTGGACATCTGGGGCTCACACCATTTTCAACGTAGTCAATAAATGAGAGTATTACACTACGAGCGGCTGACACCAGGGACCCAGCAAGTCGCGCAGTTTTTTTTTGAGGAACAAGCAGTTGTTATTTATACTAGTTTTAGCGACGGATCAGGGTAACAATGGGGCTGTGGCCCGTCTAGCCAGGGTTTTATTTCTGTTTACCACATCATGAGCCTAGTTGTGTTTTTTTCTTGCTAAAAATGGCTAGCCCAGTTCTATTTTTTAAAGAAATACCCAAACAAGGCCTAATTGCTTTATCGGCCCTGCTGGGCTGCAAATCTTTCAAGACGAGGAGAGTTTCATTCGGTTTGCCCAGAAATGGGCTGTACATTTTTAAAACACATCAAACCGGGAATTAGTTTCAATTTTTTTAATTACAAGATCTTAAATTCCATTGATTTTTATGCGTGGACAATTATTTGGATTTTATATTTATATAAATTATTTTTCAAAATAGTTTCAATGTGAATCGATATTTCTGGATTAAAAACAGTTGACCGCACCGAAATATGCAAAATTTCGTATACTTTTAAACCGTGGCCACAATATGGGGTGTAATGCTAACAAAAAGAAGATGGGCTCCAAAAAAATTCTTAAGAATTAGCAAATGGGCTGTACATTATTAGAAATAATGGCAGATGGGTTGTATGCTGTTTCCCACATATTTGAGGCTGACTTGTGCGCCTACTACAGGTTGACGCGTATGCTTTCATATAAAAAAGGTTGACGCACACGCAACGCCCTGTCAACTTAGTCAACACACGAGAGCAGTGACTGTTGGATGTCCATCCAACGGCTGTCGTGCTTCTTCAATCTCTGCTCTTCATGCTCCAGCCGCTCAAACAAGCGCCGGCGGGACTGCCTGCTCCCTCCTCCCGTGGCCGGCTATGCTGCCGCGCAGGCCTCATGGCCCCACTGTACTCCCATCGCTGGCCTAGCCATCCCTCTACTCACCCACACATGATGTTATTCTCCGGCGACGGCAGACGAACCAGTAAACCCTCGTACTCCTCCGCGTGGGAAACAACTGCCGAGTATTCCCTGGCTCTGTGTCGTCCCCTTCCTAGGCCTCGCTGTCGTCCACCGCCCTGGTGCTCTCGGCGCGGCCTGGTCAACGTGGTCAATGAACAACATCCACCGGAAGTGGACTGTACGTGGAGAGGCTGACAGCTGGGTCCATGGCCGCACGCAAGTAAATGCCTCCTTATTACGCGCAAAATAATGATTCCTCCACCTGAAAGCAAGGACCCACAGGAAGGGCCTCTGTATTTCGCGAAAAAAATGTCCCCC
>NC_057802.1:156089271-156092472 GCF_018294505.1 Triticum aestivum
TATATCTTCGCACGCAAGGAAGTGCCTCCTTATTACGCCCAAAAAAATGAATACCCCCCTGCTAGCTGGGACCCACCATATTGTTGGGCTGACTTGTGGGCCTACTAAGTTGATGGGGACGGAGGGCTTTGTCAACTTAGTCAATACTCCAGTGACCATATGATGTCCATCCAACGGCCATAGTGCTTCTTCAACCTCTGGTCTTCTTGCTCCAGCCGCCCAAAGCAGCGCCGGTCGTGCCGCCTACTCCTGCCTCCCGTGGCCGGCTGTGCTACCGCGGAGGCCTCACTGCCCCCATACTACTCCCACCACTGGCCAGGCCATCCCTCCACTCACCCACACCCCCCTGTTATTCTGCGGCGACGACAGCCTCACACCGCAGCCGAACCAGTGAACTCGTACTCCTCTCCGCGTGGGCATCCACTGCGCGTCTTGCCCGGCTCCGCGTCGTCCCCTTCCTAGGCCTCGCCGTCATCCACCGCCGTGGTGCTCTCGGCGCGGCATGGTCAATGTGGTCAATGACCGACTTCCATCGGAAGAGTACTGTACGTGGAGAGGCTGACAGTTGGGTCCACGGCAGCCGCAAGGAAGTGCCTCCTTATTACGCGGAAAATAATTATTCCTCCACCTGACAGCGGGGTCCCACCGGACGGCCCACCAGTATTTTGCGAAAAAATCGTTTCCCCCTGACTGCTGGGACCCACCGGACGGGCCACCGTATTTCGCGAAAAAAAAACGTTCCCCCCGCTGTCAGCTCGGACCCACCGGAAGTGCCTCCTTATTACGCACAAAAAAATGAATACTCCCCCGGCTAGCTGGGACCCTCCTTGGTGGGAGGCTGACTTGTGGGCCTACTAAGTTGACGGGGATGAAGGGCTTTGTCAACTTAGTCAATATGAATGATTCTAGCTCCAGTGACCGTACGATGTCCATCCAACGGCCTTAGTGCTTCTTCAACCTCTGGTCTTCTTGCTCCAGCCGCCCAAAGCAGCGCCGGTCGTGTCGCATGCTCCTGCCTCACATGGCCGGCTGTGCTGCTGCAGAGGCCTCACCGTCCCCTACTATTCCCACCGCTGGCCAGGCCCTGCAGCGACGGCAGCCTCACACCGCAGCCGAACCAGTGAACCCTCGTACTCCTCTCCGCGCGGGCTTCCACTGTCGCGTCTTCCCCGGCTCCGTGTCGTCCCCTTCCTAGGCCTCGCCGTCGTCCACCGCCGCGGTGCTCTTCGCGCGGCGTGGTCAACGTGGTCAAGGAACGACTTCCATCGGAAGAGTACTGTATGTGGAGAGGCTGACAGCTGGGTCCACGGCCACAGCCCAGTTTTTTTGTGATTTGCCAAGTAAGTCGCTTTGTCAGGCCTATTGGGCTGCAAATCTTTCAAGACGAGGAGAGCTTTCATTCAGCTGGCCGAGAAAATGGCCCATCAGTAATGAGAAATGGGTTGTACATTTTTAAAACACATCAAATCGGCAATTAGTTTCAAATATCTTTTTTTTCATTTCAAGATTTTAAATTACATTAATTTTTATGCATGTAGAATTTGTTGGATTTTATATTGATATACATTTATTTTTAAAATCAGTTTGAATGTGAGTCGAAATTTTGGGATTAAAAACAGTCCGGACCGCACCGAAATATGCAAAATTCCGTATAATTTTTTAACCGTGGCCACAATATGGGCTGTAATGCAAACAAAAAGAATATGGGCTCCAAAAAACCTTAAGAATTAGCAAATGGGCTGTAAATTATTAGAAATAATGGCAGATGGGCTATATGATGTTTTCCATAGATTTGAGGCTTTCCTAAAAAAAGGTTGACGCACAAGCACGGACTGTTGGATCTCCATCCAACGGCCGTCGTGCTTCTTCAATCTCTGCTCTTCCTGCTCCAGCTGCTCAAACAAGCATCGGCGGGACTGCCTGCTCCCTCCTCCCTGCGGCCGGCTGTGCTGCCGCGCAGGCCTCACCGCCCCACCGTACTCCCATCGCTGGCCTAGCCATCCCTCTACTCACCCACACCTGCTGTTATTCTCCGGCGACGGCAAACGAACCAGTAAACCCTCGTACAGTCGTACTCCCCTCCGCGTGGGAAACAACTGCCGAGTCTTCCCTGCCTCCATGTCATCCCCTTCCTAGGCCTCGCCGTCGTCCACCGCCGTGGTGCTCTCGGCGTGGCGTGGTCAACGTGGTCAACGACCGACTTCCATCGGAAGAGTACTGTGCGTGGAGACGCTGACAGCTGGGTCCACGGCCGCAGCAAGGAAGTGCCTCCTTATTACGCGCAAAATAATTATTCCTCCACCTGACAGCGGGGACTCACTGGATGGGCCACCGTATTTCACGAAAAAAACGTTTCCCCCTGACTGCTGGGACCCACCAGCTACACCTTCGCACGCAAGGAATTGCATCCGGGCAAAAAAACAAAACGATTCGCCCCCCCTGACTGCTGGGACCCACCAGCTACATCTTCGCACGCAAGGAAGTGCCTGACAGTCAGGACCCACCTAGTCAAAGCGTACGTAGCATTGTCATTCTGGTCGCGAACGTGTACGTACAAATATACTGGTGGATGTAGAGGCTCGCACGTGTCGTAGTAGAGGCGCGCATGTAGCATGTACATGTACGTACAGCGGCCAGGGTGCAAGAAAGAAAATACGGTCACGTATGTGTACATACAGGCGGGGTCTCGAACGCCTACTCGCGCATACGTACGGCGAGGGCTCGTTGACATGGCTGGGTCAGAACGGAGAAACAGCATCGTCGTCGTGTTCATGGGGAGGCAACGGAATGCGTCGTGTTCATGGGGAGGCAACGGAATGCGTCGTGTTCATCGGGAGGCAACGGAACGCGTGGGAGCCAACCGGCTGGGTCGGAACGGAATGCGTGGTCATGTTCATCGGGAGGGCTTGGACGGAACAGGCGACGGAAAAGAGGCCTGGCGTACCGCAGAACGGAAGAAACGGCCCTGTGTTCGACCGGCCACGTTCGAAACGGGATCCTATTCATCGGGAGGGGTCTGGTGTACCGCAAAACGGACGAAACGGACCTCCTACGGTCGAAACAGGGGTCCTGTTGATCGGGAGGGGTGTGGCGTACCGCAAAACGGACGAAACGGACCTCCTACGGTCGAAACGGGGGTCCTGTTGATTGGGAGGGGTGTGGCGTACCGCAAAACGGACGAAACGGACCTCCTACGGTCGA
>NC_057802.1:156092909-156109744 GCF_018294505.1 Triticum aestivum
CTTTAGTTAGCAGCAATAGCGAAGGAATCGCTCGATCGGGTTCAGATAATGCCATCGATTGATCGCTCGGGTTCAGTAACGCATAGCCTGCAGTGCAATCGCTCGGGTTCAGTTAGAGCCCAACGCCTCGCTCGGGTTCACTTAGAGCCAACGCCTCGCACACACGCGCGTACGTGTACGAGAGAAACGCGCATCGCTCGGCCCCCGACCTCCCACCGTAACAGGGAACTCCTCGAAATTTTCCTCGCCCTCGCTTCTACCATGGTTTTTTCCGTCATGGACGGCCCAAAGAATGTCATGCAGCTGCGTCTCCGTCCCGCCCAGGACGAAGAACCCATTTTCTGTCATGATTTTTTGTCATAGAAGTAGGAGCCCACCACATCTATGATGATATCGGGTTTTGTCACAATTATCGTCATAGAAGTGTCATGTGTATGACAGAAAAAAAATTCTTCGGCCCAAAATGTCACGGATGTGTCTTTTTTTTGTAGTGTCTATAGCCCACTTGCTTAATCCGGCCAGTTGCTTCCCTGTTCTGGATTATATCTCCCAACGGAGCAGAGCTGACCACCGTGATGGGATGACCTTGAAAATATTGCTTGAGCTTCCGGCTTGCCATAAAAACCCCATACACCAATTTTTGCCAATGTGGGTACCTCTGCTTGGACTCAATAAGTACCTCACTGATATAGTAAACCAGTCGCTGAACCGGATATTCCTTTCCTGCCTCCTTGCGCTCCACCACAATAGCCACACTAACAGCCCGGGCATTAGCTGCCACATATAGCAACAATGGTTCTTTGTCAACTGGAGTAGCGAGAATCGGTGGATTAGCTAGCTGCCGCTTTAAGTCTTCAAATGCTTCATTAGCGGCGTCACTCCAGACGAAGTTATCCGTTTTCTTCAGCATCTGATACAAAGGGATGGCCTTCTCGCCAAGGCGACTGACAAACCGGCTCAACACGGTAATCCGGCCTGCCAGGCGTTGAACATCATTGATACACTTCGGTTTAGCCAAGGAGGTGATGGCTTTGATCTTTTCCGGATTAGCTTCAATGCCCCTGTTAGACACCAAAAAGCCCAAGAGCTTGCCTGCAGGTACACCAAAGATGCACTTGGCCGGAGTAAGCATCATTTTATAAACCCGCAGGTTATCAAAGGTTTCCTTCAAGTCATCAATCAATGTCTCCTTCTTCCTTGATTTTACCACAATATCATCCACATAGGCATGAACATTACAGCCGATCTGTTTATGAAGACAATTCTGCACACACCGTTGATAAGTCGCCTGGGCACTCTTGAGCCCAAAGGGCATGGACACATAGTAGAAGGCTCCAAAGGGAGTTATGAAGGCTGTCTTCTCCTGGTCCTTAACTGCCATTTTGATTTGAAGATAACCAGAATATGCATCCAAAAAGCTTAGACGCTCGCAACTCGCCATAGCATCAATAATTTGATCAATACGGGGAAGGGCAAAAGGATCTGTTGGACAAGCTTTGTTAAGATCTGTGTAGTCTACACACATACGCCAAGTGCCATTCTTCTTTAGGACCAGCACCGGACTAGCCAACCACTCAGGATGGAATACTTCAACGATAAATCCAGCCACCAAGAGCCTGGCTACTTCTTCTCCAATAGCTTTGCGTCTTTCTTCATTGAACCGGCGGAGAAACTGTTTAACCGGTTTATACTTAGGATCAACATTGAGAGTGTGCTCAGCGAGTTCTCTCGGTACACCAGGCATGTCAGAAGGCTTCCATGCAAAGATGTCCCGATTCTCATGGATGAACTCGATGAGCACGCTTTCCTATTTCGAATCCAAGTTAGCGCCGATCCTAACTGCTTGGACGAATCACCAGACACGAAGTCAACCAGCTTAGTCTCATCAGCCGATTTAAACTTCAAGGCCGGATCATGCTCTGTAGTTGGTTTCTTCAATGAAGTCATATCTGCCGGATCAACATTGTCCTTGTAAAACTTCAACTCTTCTGTTGCACAAACCGACTCAGCATAAGCCGCATCACCTTCTTCACACTCCAGAGCAATCTTGCAGCTCCATGCACGGTTATAGTTCCCTTGTGACCCGGCATCTTGAGCTGTAGATAAACATAACAAGGTCGTGCCATAAACTTAGCATAAGCTAGCCGTCCAAATAGGGCATGATACGGGCCGCTGATTTTCACCACTTCAAAGGTCAAGGGTTCTGATCTCGAGTCATGTTCATCTCCAAAGGCCACCTCCAGAGCTATCTTACCAACAGGATATGCCGACTTACTAGGCACCACACCATGAAACACCGTATTGGACGGTTTAGGATTTTTATCTGTTAACCCCATGCGACAGAAAGTTTCGTAATAAAGGATATTGATACTACTCCCTCCATCCATGAGTACCTTAGTGAACTTATAACCTCCCACCTGAGGTGCCACCACCAGAGCCAGATGACCCGGATTGTCAACCCGGGGTGGATGATCTTCTCTACTCCATACAATCGGCTGCTCGGACCAGCGCAAGTAACGGGGCACCGCTGGTTCAACGGCATTCACCGCCCTTTTAGGAAGCTTCTGATCGCGCTTGTCCAAGCTAGTGGTGAAGACATGATACTGTCCGCTATTCAACTACTTCGGGTTGCTCTGGTAACCCGACTGCTGCTGCTGCTGCTGATTGCCCTGATGATTATAGCCACCTTGGTTACCCTGATTACTTTGATTGTTATGTCCACCTTGATTATCGTGGAAGCTTGAACCGGAATTTCCTCACCATAACCCTGCCCATGAGATCTGGAGCCCGAACCGCCCCCTGATCCATGATCATACCGGAAAGAATCAGAATTTTTGAACTCTTGCATGATGTAACAATCTTTCCAGAGGTGCGTAGACGGTTCCTCCTTCGTCCCATGCTTTGGACAGTGCTGGTTCAACAGATAAGACAAACGGTCTGGGTTAGGACTTGGCCCTCCACCGCGCCGGGGCGGTTTACCCTTACGCCGCTGGCCCTTGTCATGTGTATTAGTATTAGCCACAAAGTCTAAACCGTGGTCCGCTTTACGCTTGCCGCCGTTTCCATGACCCGCCGGGTTGTGGTGCTGCCCCTTGGCGTTGCCGCTCTTCTTTCCCTTCCCTGTCTTATCATCATCAGACTCGGGATCCTTGGTACTATCAGAGTCGGCATACTTTACCAGTGCAACCATGAGGGTTCCCATATCATTACAATGATGTCTGAGCCGTCCCAACTTCAACTTCAGTGGTTCAAACCGGCAGTTGCCTTCCAATGTTAAAACTGCGGTGTCAGCGTTGATGCGGTCTGATGAATGCAAAATCTCTGAAACTCGGCGCACCCAATGGGTTATTGACTCTCCTTCCTCCTGGACACAGACAGCTAAGTCCACAATTGACATGGGCTGTTTGCATGTATCCTTGAAATTCTGCATAAACCGGGCTCTCAACTCGGCCCATGACCTGATAGAATTAGCCGATAAGCTCTTTAGCCAAGTGCAGGCCGTCCCTTCTAACATCATGGTGAAGTATTTTGAAGATGCCGCATCATCCACATCCAGCATCTCCATGGCCATCTCATAGCTTTCGACCCATGTTTCAGGGGATAAATCGGCGGTGTAATTCGGCACCTTGCGCGGGCCCTTGAAATCCTTGGGCAGTCGCACATTGTGCAACACTGGGACAAGACATGGTACTCCCAAAGAACTAGAGGTAACTCCTGGTTCCACCGATGTGGTTGGACGAACCGGAGTAAGCTGACGGGCTTCATGCTGCGCCGCTAACTCGGCCTCTCCGCGTGCCCGAGCCCGGTCCACCACCTCTTGAGCATCACCAGCACCACCCGCCGGGTTATTGCCACGGGGCGGATCACGGTTCTGCGCATTGCTTGACACTGCCGGTTCATCCATACGCCTGCTGTAACTCCGGCTTGGACGGAATGAATCCGATCGCGACTGTACGAATAAGCCTCCTGTTGAACCAAAGATGTCTGAAGAAGCTCCTTAACCCGGTGCGTTTCGACCGCCACTGGAGAATCGCCTTCGATCGGGATAGCAGCCAGTCGTGAAGCGGCAGCGACAATGTTGTCCATTGGGTTAGAGTAATGACCCGGCGGCGTAGGGACATGTGGTGTTACAACGTTGTTCTGACGAGGCGGATCCGCCAAACATGGCTGAACCGGCGCCCCTGCTCTAGGTGCCTCCGCCCGGTTTACCACCGGCAGATTACTGGTCCCTGCTCCTGGAGTGTTAAAGAGATTTCTAGCATCATAAACCGGCGGCAGGCGAGATCGGTGCCTCCTCTTCAGGACTTCGTTTGACGCACTATGATCCAGCATAATCCGGTAAGCTTGTGCATCCAAAGCGGCCCGCTCCGCGGCTATCCTGGTATCCTCAGCCGCTAAGTCCGCTTTGGCCTGGGTGATCTGATCTTTCACTTTCGCGATTTCCGTATTGTGCACATCCTGATCCGCCGGGTTAACCTCCACCTTCAGCGTTGCCAATGCGTCAAACAAATCAGATAGAACCTGAGCTGGCGGTCGCACAGGGCCTCCTGCCCCGGCCGCTGATGCCGCTGCCGATCCGAAAATCATTGCCGCTACGGTCAAAGAGTGGAGTACCGGCTGCGTACCGGCCATGAAGATCGCAACCCGGTTTGGCAGATCAGAGGGGTCCGGAATACTGTCGCCATCGGAACAGCCCCAAATCCGGCCATCTTGTAACTGATATAACGACTCGGTCTCTCTGGTCGATGACTCGTCGCCGGAATAAGCGACGGTCTCACCACCAGATTCCGATCTATCCTCACATTCCCCTCCATGGATAACTCCCACGAAGGAACGCTTCATGACAGGCTTGACCCGGGCAGATCTCACACGCTGAGCCGTTTCGACGAGGTCGGTGCAGATGTCCGGCTCAGGGCCCGGTTCGCCGATCTTGCCAATGAAAATGTGTATGCCACCAAAGGGGACCCGGTACCCGTACTCGATTATGCCGGCCTTGGGGCCCCAGCCTACATCATCGATGTAGAGCTTGCCGCGACGACTCTTGGTCATCCGGCCCACAGCGTAACCCTTGAGTCCTTCGAAGTTGCCCTCCAATAACTTGAAACCATCGTGCGATAGCCCCATGGTGGGCGCCAACTGTCGTGGTTTTGTCACGGCAGATGTCCTAGTGAAAGGACTTAGTCGTGGAGCCATTGCTACGGGTTAGCTTAAAGGGGTTAAAGCGGACAAGGGACGCAAGAGAGTTTTATACTAGTTCGGCCCCTTACGATGAAGGTAAAAGCCTACGTCTAGTTGTGATGGAATTGATGGGGTTTCGATGACCAGGGAGCGAATACGCTTTGCTTGGGTCTCGAGTTGTTGTCTGTTCTCCTTGAACCGCCGCCGGGTCGTCCCCTTATATACATGGGTTGACGCCCATCGGTTTACAGAATCCCGAGGCCGGCTCATAATCGTGTCCGGCTCGGTCTCTCCTACTTCTACCTTACAATACAAGTTTACCTATCAATGCCGGTTTATGTCTATGGCCTTAAACCAACTTTGGGCCCTGGGCCTCCATAAAGCGTCACCGTCTGTCTTCATGGGCTTTAGATATAGATGAACTACTTATGGGGATAACCCGGCCTCTCCTGGCCGGTTTATGCCCAGTGGTAATATCCCCAACACCCAGGATATGTTGGATGAGTGCAAGTAGGAGCTCATCCTGAAGCAGGCCGATGTCGAGAAAGCCCAAGAGGCGGCGAAGGAACATGCCGCCAAGGACGAGGCCGCTCGACACCAGCCCCAGGCCGAGCTGAACTCCCAGGAGGAGGACCTTGCCGCTCGTGAGGAGGCGCTCACCGCCACACTCCGCGGCAAGGATGAGGGGGTCGAGAAGCTCATCGCGCAGCGGACCCAGGACCAGAGGCACAGGGAGGCGCTCAATGCCCAAGCCCTGGTCCATGCCGGCAAGGTGGAGGAGCTGGAGGTGGAGCGGGATGGCCTGAGGAGACAGGCCTTGGAGGTGGCGAAGGAGAAGGACACACTCAATGGCGCTTTGGTGGAGGCGCATGCCGCTGTTGGAAATATGCCCTAGAGGCAATAATAAAATGGTTATTATTATATTTCATTGTTCATGATAATTGTCTATTGTTCATGCTATAATTGTGTTATCCGGAAATCGTAATACATGTGTGAATACATAGACCACAACATGTCCCTAGTGAGCCTCTAGTTGACTAGCTCGTTGATCAACAGATAGTCATGGTTTCCTGACTATGGACATTGGATGTCATTGATAACGGGATCACATCATTAGGAGAATGATGTGATGGACAAGACCCAATCCTAAGCATAGCACAAGATCGTGTAGTTCGTTTGCTAGAGCTTTTCCAAATGTCAAGTATCATTTCCGTAGACCATGAGATTGTGCAACTCCCGGATACCATAGGAGTGCTTTGGGTGTGCCAAACGTCACAACGTAACTGGGTGGCTATAAAGGTGCACTACGGGTATCTCCGAAAGTATCTGTTGGGTTGGCACGAATCGAGACTGGGATTTGTCACTCCGTTTGACGGAGAGGTATCTCTGGGCCCACTCGGTAATGCATCATCATAATGAGCTCAATGTGACCAAGTGTTTGGTCACGGGATCATGCATTACGGTACGAGTAAGGTGACTTGCCGGTAACGAGATTGAACAAGGTACTGGGATACCGACGATCGAATCTCGGGCAAGTAACGTACCAATTGACAAAGGGAATTGTATACGGGATTAATTGAATCCTCGACATCATGGTTCATCCGATGAGATCATCGTGGAACATGTGGGAGCCAACATGGGTATCCAGATCCCGCTGTTGGTTATTGACCGGAGAGTCGTCTCGGTCATGTCTGCATGTCTCCCGAACCCATAGGGTCTACACATTTAAGGTTCGGTGACGCTAGAGTTGTAGAGATATTAGTATGCGGTTAACCGAAAGTTGTTCGGAGTCCCGGATGAGATCCCGGACGTCACGAGGAGTTCCGGAATGATCTGGAGGTAAAGATTTATATATGGGAAGTCCTATTTTGGCCACCGGAAAATGTTCGGGATTTTTCGGTATTGTACCGGGAAGGTTCTAGAAGGTTCCGAAGTGGGGCCCACCTGCATGGGGGGACCCACATGAACGTGGGTAGAGGGGGCAAGGCCCCACACCCCTGGTCAAGGCGCACCAAGATCCCACCTTAGAAGGAATAAGATCATATCCCGAAGGGATAAGATCAAGATCCCTAAAAAAGGGGGATAACAATCGGTGGGGAAGGGAAATGATGGGATTTCTTTCCCCCACCTTTGCCAACGCCCCAATGGACTTGGAGGGCTAGAAACCAGCCCCCTCCACCAGTATATATAGTGGGGAGGCGCATGGGAGCAGCACCCAAGCCCCTGGCGCCTCCCTCTCCCTCCCGTGACACCTCTCCCTCTCGCTGAGCTTGGCGAAGCCCTGCCGAGATCCCCGCTGCTTCCACCACCACGCCGTCGTGCTGCTGGATCTCCATCAACCTCTCCCTCCCCTTGCTGGATCAAGATGGAGGAGACGTCTTCCCAACCATACATGTGTTGAACGCGGAGGTGCCGTCCGTTCGGCGCTCGGTCATCGGTGATTTGGATCACGACGAGTACGACCCATCAACCCCGTTCACTTGAACGCTTCCACTTGCGATCTACAAGGGTATGTAGATGTACTCTTTTCCCTCTCGTTGCTATAAGACTCCATAGATTGTTCTTGGTGATGCGTAGAAATTTTTTAATTTCTGCAACGATCTCCAACAGTGGTATCAGAGCCAGGTTTATGCGTAGTTTCTATGCACAAGTAGAACACAAACTTGTTGTGGGCGTAGATGTTGTCAATTTTCTTGCCACTACTAGTCTTATCTTGTTTCGGTGGCATCGTGGGATGAAGCGGCCCGGACCGACCTTACACGTATGCTTACGTGAGACAGGTTCCACCGACTGACATGCACTATTTGCATAAGGTGGCTAGCGGGTGTCTGTCTCTCCCACTTTAGTCGGATCGGATTCGATGAAAAGGGTCCTTATGAAGGGTAAATAAAAGTTGGCATATCACGTTGTGGTTTTACGTAGGTAAGAAACGTTCTTGCTCGAAGCCTATAGAAGCGACGTAAAAACATGCAACAACAATTAGAGGATGTCTAACTTGCTTTTTCAGCATATGCCTTGTGATGTGATATGGCCAAAAGGATGTGATGAATGAAATATATGTGATGTATGAGATTGATCATGTTCTTGTAATAGGAATCACGACTTGCATGTCGATGAGTATGACAACCGGAAGGAGCCATAGGACATGGCTTTATTTTTGTATGACCTGTGTGTCATTGAATAACGCCATGTAAATTACTTTACTTTATTGCTAAACACGTTAGCCATATAAGTAGAAGTAATCATTGGCGTGACAACTTCATGAAGACACGATGATGGAGATCATAGTGTCATGCCGGTGACAAAGATGATCATGGCGCCCCGAAGATGGAGATCAAAGGAGCAATATGATACTGGCCATATCATGTCACTATTTGATTGTATGTGATGTTTATCATATTTTGCTTCTTATTTGCTTAGTACGACGGTAGTAAGTAAGATGATCCCTTATAATAATTTCAAGAAAGTGTTCCCCCTAACTGTGCGCCGTTGCGAAAGTCCGTTGTTTCGAAGCACCACGTGATGATCGGGTGTGATAGATTCTAACGTTCACATACAACGGGTGTAAGACTGATTTACACATGCAAAACACTTAGGTTGACTTGACGAGCCTAGCATGTACAGACATGGCCTCGGAACACAAGAGACCGAAAGGTCGAACATGAGTCGTATAGAAGATACGATCAACATGAAGATGTTCACCGATGTTGACTAGTCCGTCTCACGTGATGATCGGACACGACCTAGTTGACTCGGATCATGTTTCACTTAGATGACTAGAGGGATGTCTATCTGAGTGGGAGTTCATTGAATAATTTGATTACATGAACTTAATTATCATGAACTTAGTCTAAAATCTTTACAATATGTCTTGTAGATCAAATGGCCCACGCTAATGTTACCCTCAACTTCAACGCGTTCCTACAGAAAACCAAACTGAAAGATGATGGCAGCAACTATACGGACTGGGTCCGGAACCTGAGGATCATCCTCATTGCTGCCAAGAAAGATTATGTCCTAGAAGCACCGCTAGGTGACGCACCCATCCCAGAGAACCAAGACGTTATGAACGCTTGGCAGCAGCGTGCTGATGATTACTCCCTCGTTCAGTGCAGCATGCTTTACAGGTTGGAGGGCCAGCGCCGGGACTGGCCACCCAGTTTCTTATTGCCGCTGCAAATTCATGCCCAAGACAATTTTATCTTAAGTTAGAACCGCGGCAACCACTGATGTAATATAGCTTTGCAGTATTCTGAAATAGTGCGTGCTATCTTCCTGTTTGATCTTTCGTTGTATGTACGCACCCTATGCTTAGTTGGATAGGTTTGCCGGCACGTAAACCCATGCTACAACGCTTTGAGGAACAGATGCTTAGAGCTTGCCAGGGGGCGCTTGCTGCCGGGCAAGCCACCTTGTCGTTCTCAGCGCAGCCGCTTGAACTGTTGAGCGGACTTGAAATAGAACAAGGGCGTTGCCAATAGCGGAAGGGTTCCTTTGCGTGCAGGTTCTCCATACAAGGAGCAAGATCTTTCGAGTAAAATAACTTTATAAAAAGGAAATTGTTCAAGGTTTCGTGTGACTTAGCTTTTCGTCACCACGCGGATGGCTGTTGCGGCTGCAGACGACACCACTCGCCTGGCTGATGGCACCGGAGCGTGGCTGGCTGTCGCCGCCCTTTTCTTCGGAGCCATTGAGATGAAGAAATCGATGCGCTAACTTCCAGACCATATTTTCACAGCTTGCGTCCCCTACCTAGCGCGCCAAAGATGTCGAGGAAACGACACCTATGGGATCACAGGGAATCCCTGCTACGGTTGGCGGGGCGTGGGACTGCGCAAAGAGCATGTCTAAAAGATCAGCACGAGGGGATTTTTACCCAGGTTCGGGCCACAAACAATGCGTAATACCCTAGTCCTGCTTTTGTGTATATTTGGTGTTCTTGAGCTCTTGAACTAGCTACGGTGCATGCCCAGTCCAAAAAGTCCGAATCCTCCCTCAGTACGCCTCGGGCCTACTTTTATATGTTAAAGGGGTTGCCACAGTGGCACACAGGAGGCGGAAAGCATCTACAGTCTACAAGTCTATCCCTGACATCGTGGGACAAACGCATTTAATGCGCTGCCTATGTGTCCTCTTGTTTATCGGGAACGGCAACGAAGCTCGTCCTGTCCGTCGTCGCCTCGCCTTGCTTCGACGCTCGTCCAAGCTGACGAGGCATGCAGCGCCATGCTGGCTGGCTGGCTGCTGAGCTGGTGCGGTGACAGGGTCTTCACGAAGATCTGCATGCCACCAAGCAGGTGCTTGACTGGTTGGCCTAGAAGCTGCATGATGCCACATAGGTGCGTGCCTAGTTGGCAGGCTGGTTGCTGCGTCGGAACGGGCGCGGGGCAGTGAAGCTTTGGCAGGTGCGGGCCTAGTCTCGGTCCCGCAGATGCCCCCGGTAAGGGTCTTGCCGGGGTCTCGCGGGTGTCCCCGGCAAAGATCTTGCCGAGGGTCTTCGGCCGTCCCTGGCAACGATCTTGCTGGGGGCGTTCGGTAGTCCCCGACTAGGATCTTGCCGGGGGTCTTCGTCAGTCCCCAACAAGGATCTTGCCGGGGGTCTTTGTCTTCTGGTTCTCAACTAGATTCGCAGGCCTTCGGTCTTCCACAAAGATATGCATGCCACCACGCATGCGTCCCTGAGCCTTGGTCTGGATGTTTGTCGATGGTTTCAGAACTCTCAGGCCCAAGGGTGGCGGCCTTGTTTGTGTTGGCAAGTCGCCCCGGCAAGGCTCTTGTCGGGGCCGTGTAGGCCGTCCCCGGCAAGGACCTGTTGGAAATATGCCCTAGAGGCAATAATAAATGGTTATTATTATATTTCTTTGTTCATGGTAATTGTCTATTGTTCATGCTATAATTGTGTTATTCGGAAATCGTAATGCATGTGTGAATACATAGACCATAACGTGTCCCTAGTAAGCCTCTAGTTGACTAGCTCGTTGATCAACAGATAGTCATGGTTTCCTGACTATGGACATTGGATGTCATTGATAACGGGATCACATCATTAGGAGAATGATGTGATGGACAAGACCCAATCCTAAGCGTAACTCAAAGATCGTGTAGTTCGTTTGCTAGAGCTTTTCCAATGTCAAGTATCTTCTCCTTAGACCATGAGATCGTGCAACTCCCGGATACCGTAGGAGTACTTTGGGTGTGCCAAACGTCACAACGTAACTGGGTGACTATAAAGGTACACTAGGGTATCTCTCAAAGTGTCTGTTGGGTTGGCACGGATCGAGACTGGGATTTGTCACTCCGTATGACGGAGAGGTATCTCTGGGCCCACTCGGTAATGCATCATCATAATGAGCTCAATGTGACTAAGGAGTTAGTCACGGGATCATGCATTGCGGCACGAGTAAAGAGACTTGCCGGTAACGAGATTGAACAAGGTATTGGGATACCGACGATCGAATCTCGGGCAAGTAACATACCGATTGACAAAGGGAATTGTATACGGGATTGATTGAATCCTCGACATCGTGGTTCATCCGATGAGATCATCGTGGAACATGTGGGAGCCAACATGGGTATCCAGATCCCGCTGTTGGTTATTGACCGGAGAGGCGTCTCGGTCATGTCTGCATGTCTCCCGAACCCGTAGGGTCTACACACTTAAGGTTCGGTGATGCTAGGGTTGTAGAGATATGAGTATGCGGAAAGCTGAAAGTTGTTCGGAGTCCCGGATGAGATCCCGGACATCACGAGGAGTTCCGGAATGGTCCGGAGGTGAAGAATTATATATAGGAAGTCAAGTTTCGGCCACCGGGAAAGTTTCGGGGGTCACCGGTATTGTACCGGGACCACCGGAAGGTTCCCGGGGGTCCACCGGGTGGGGCCACCTATCCCGGTCGGCCCCATGGGCTGAAGTGGGAAGGGAACCAGCCCTTAGTGGGCTGGGGCACCCCCCATGGGCCTTCCCCCTGCGCCTAGGGTTGGAAACCCTAGGGTGGGGGCGCGCCCCACTTGCCTTGGGGGGCAAGTCTCCCCCCCTGGCCGCCGCCCCCCATGTAGATGGGTTCCAGGCCGGCGCCCCCCCTACCAGGGGGCCTATATAAAGGGGGGAGGGAGGGCAGCAATACTACAGCCTTTGGCGCCTCCCTCCTCCCCTGCAACACCTCTCCCTCTCGCAGAAGCTCGGCGAAGCCCTGCCGAGATCCCGCTACATCCACCACCACGCCGTCGTGCTGCTGGATCTCCATCAACCTCTCCTTCCCCCTTGCTGGATCAAGAAGGACGAGACGTCGCTGCTCCGTACGTGTGTTGATAGCGGAGGTGCCGTCCGTTCGGCACTCGGTCATCGATGATTTGGATCACAGCGAGTACGACTCCATCAACCCCGTTCATTGGAACGCTTCCGCTCGTGATCTACAAGGGTATGTAGATGCACTCCTTTCCCCTCATTTCTAGTATACTCCATAGATGGATCTTGGTGATGCATAGGAAATTTTAAAATTCTGCTACGATCCCCAACAGTGGCATCATGAGCCAGGCCTATGCGTAGTTATTATGCACGAGTAGAACACAAAGCAGTTGTGGGCGTAGATGTTGTCAATTTTCTTGCCACTACTAGTCTTATCTTGTTTCGGCGGCATCGTGGGATGAAGCGGCCCGGACCGACCTTACACGTACGCTTACGTGAGACAAGTTCCACCGACTGACATGCACTAGTTGCATAAGGTGGCTAGCGGGTGTCTGTCTCTCCCACTTTAGTCGGATCGGATTCGATGAAAAGGGTCCTTATGAAGGGTAAATAAAAGTTGGCATATCACGTTGTGGTTTTACGTAGGTAAGAAACGTTCTTGCTAGAAGCCTATAGAAGCCACGTAAAAACATGCAACAACAATTAGAGGATGTCTAACTTGCTTTTTCAGCATATGCCTTGTGATGTGATATGGCCAAAAGGATGTGATGAATGAAATATATGTGATGTATGAGATTGATCATGTTCTTGTAATAGGAATCACGACTTGCATGTCGATGAGTATGACAACCAGAAGGAGCCATAGGACTTGTCTTTATTTTTGTATGACCTGTGTGTCATTGAATAACGCCATGTAAATTACTTTACTTTATTGCTAAACACGTTAGCCATAGAAGTAGAAGTAATCATTGGCGTGACAACTTCATGAAGACACGATGATGGAGATCATGGTGTCATGCCGGTGACAAAGATGATCATGGCGCCCCGAAGATGGAGATCAAAGGAGCAATATGATACTGGCCATATCATGTCACTATTTGATTGTATGTGATGTTTATCATATTTTGCTTCTTATTTGCTTAGTACGACGGTAGTAAGTAAGATTATCCCTTATAATAATTTCAAGAAAGTGTTCCCCCTAACTGTGCGCCGTTGCGAAAGTCCGTTGTTTCGAAGCACCACGTGATGATCGGGTGTGATAGATTCTAACGTTCACATACAACGGGTGTAAGACTGATTTACACATGCAAAACACTTAGGTTGACTTGACGAGCCTAGCATGTACAGACATGGCCTCGGAACACAAGAGACCGAAAGGTCGAACATGAGTCGTATAGAAGATACGATCAACATGAAGATGTTCACCGATGTTGACTAGTCCGTCTCACGTGATGATCGGACACGACCTAGTTGACTCGGATCATGTTTCACTTAGATGACTAGAGGGATGTCTATCTGAGTGGGAGTTCATTGAATAATTTGATTACATGAACTTAATTATCATGAACTTAGTCTAAAATCTTTACAATATGTCTTGTAGATCAAATGGCCCACGCTAATGTTGCCCTCAACTTCAACGCGTTCCTACAGAAAACCAAACTGAAAGATGATGGCAGCAACTATACGGACTGGGTCCGGAACCTGAGGATCATCCTCATTGCTGCCAAGAAAGATTATGTCCTAGAAGCACCGCTAGGTGACGCACCCATCCCAGAGAACCAAGACGTTATGAACGCTTGGCGGCAGCGTGCTGATGATTACTCCCTCGTTCAGTGCAGCATGCTTTACAGCTTAGAACCGGGGCTCCAAAAGCGTTTTGAGCAACACGAAGCATATGAGATGTTCGAAGAGCTGAAAATGGTTTTCCAAGCTCATGCCCGGGTCGAGAGATATGAAGTCTCCGACAAGTTCTTCAGTTGTAAGATGGAGGAAAACTGTTCTGTCAGTGAGCACATACTCAAAATGTCTGGGTTACACAACCGCTTGACTCAGTTGGGAGTTAATCTCCCGGATGACGCGGTCATTGACAGAATCCTTCAGTCGCTTCCACCGAGCTACAAGAGCTTTGTGATGAACTTCAATATGCAGGGGATGGAAAAGACCATTCCTGAGGTATATTCAATGCTGAAATCAGCGGAGGTGGAGATCAAAAAGGAACATCAAGTGTTGATGGTGAATAAAACCACTAAGTTCAAGAAAGGCAAGGGTAAGAAGAACTTCAAGAAGGACGGCAAGGGAGTTGCCGCGCCCGGTAAGCCAGTTGCCGGGAAGAAGCCAAAGAATGGACCCAAGCCTGAGACTGAGTGCTTTTATTGCAAGGGAAGTGGTCACTGGAAGCGGAACTGCCCCAAGTACTTGGCGGACAAGAAGGTCGGCAACACCAAAGGTATATGTGATATACATGTTATTGATGTGTACCTTACCAGCACTCGTAGTAGCTCCTGGGTATTTGATACCAGTGCGGTTGCTCATATTTGTAACTCAAAGCAGGAGCTGCGGAATAAACGGAGACTGGCAAAGGACGAGGTGATGATGCGCGTCGGGAATTCTCCAAGGTCGATGTGATCGCCGTCGGCACGCTACCTCTACATTTACCTACGGGATTAGTTTTAAACCTCAATAATTGTTATTTAGTGCCAGCTTTGAGCATGAACATTGTATCAGGATCTCATTTAATTCGAGATGGCTACTCATTTAAATCCGAGAATAATGGTTGTTCTATTTATATGAGAGATATGTTTTATGGTCATGCCCCGCTGGTTAATGGTTTATTCTTAATGAATCTCGAACGTAGTGTTACACATATTCATAGTGTGAATACCAAAAGATGTAAAGTTGATAATGATAGTCCCACATACTTGTGGCACTGCCGTCTTGGTCACATTGGTGTCAAACGCATGAAGAAGCTCCATGCAGATGGACTTTTGGAGTCTCTTGATTACGAATCATTTGACACGTGCGAATCATGCCTCATGGGTAAGATGACCAAGACTCCGTTCTCCGGAACAATGGAGCGAGCAACCAACTTATTGGAAATCATACATACTGATGTGTGCGGTCCAATGAGTGTTGAGGCTCGCGGTGGCTATCATTATGTTCTCACTCTCACTGATGACTTGAGTAGATATGGGTATGTCTACCTAATGAAACACAAGTCTGAGACCTTTGAAAACTTCAAGGAATTTCAGAGTGAGGTTGAAAATCAACGTGACAGAAAAATAAAGTTCTTACGATCAGATCATGGAGGGGAATATTTGAGTCACGAATTTGGCACACACTTAAGGAAATGTGGAATAGTTTCACAACTCACGCCGCCTGGAACACCTCAGCGAAATGGTGTGTCCGAACGTCGTAATCGCACTCTATTGGATATGGTGCGATCTATGATGTCTCTTACCGATCTACCGCTCTCATTTTGGGGCTATGCTTTAGAGACTGCCGCATTCACTTTAAATAGGGCTCCGTCGAAATCCGTTGAGACGGCACCGTATGAATTATGGTTTGGGAAGAAACCTAAGCTGTCGTTTCTAAAAGTTTGGGGATGCGATGCTTATGTCAAGAAACTTCAACCTGAAAAGCTCGAACCCAAGTCAGAAAAATGCCTCTTCATAGGATACCCTAAGGAAACCATTGGGTATACCTTCTACCTCAGATCCGAAGGCAAGATCTTTGTTGCCAAGAACGGGTCCTTTCTGGAGAAAGAGTTTCTCTCGAAAGAAGTAAGTGGGAGGAAAGTGGAACTTGATGAAGTACTACCTCTTGAACCGGAAAGTAGCGCAGCTCAGGAAGATGTTCCTGTGGTGCCTGCACCGACTAGAGAGGAAGTTAATGATGATGATGATGATCAAGGTACTTTGGATCAAGCTCCGACTGAACTTCGTAGGTCCACAAGGACACGTTCCGCGCCAGAGTGGTACGGCAACCCTGTCTTGGAAATCATGTTGTTAGACAACGGTGAACCTTCGAACTATGAAGAAGCAATGGCGGGCCCAGATTCCGACAAATGGCTTGAAGCCATGCAATCCGAGATAGGATCGATGTATGAAAACAAAGTGTGGACTTTGACAGACTTGCCCGATGATCGGCGAGCGATAGAAAACAAATGGATCTTTAAGAAGAAGACAGACGCGGATGGTAATGTTACCATCTATAAAGCTCAACTTGTCGCTAACACTACAGGAAACAGCTACTTTGCCGTCTGCCATGGCGGACGGCAAAGGCTCGAAAGGCGGACGGCAAAGACCTTTGCCGTCAGCCGCGGACGGCAAAAGGCTCCGGCAAAGAAGGCTACGGTAAACAGCTGCTTTGCCGTCTGCTTCCTGGCGGCAGACGGCAAAGGCTCTTTGCCGTCTGCGGCGGACGGCAAAGAGGGCGGACGGCAATAATTGCGCTGTCAGTCCGTTAAGTGGCT
>NC_057802.1:156111374-156118169 GCF_018294505.1 Triticum aestivum
TTTATGAGATAACCTAGGTAAGATGGGTCATTTTGGAGTTAACCTAGGTGAAATGGGCCATTTTAAAGCTAACGTAGGTAAAATGGATCATTTAGGAGCTAATGTAGGTAAAATGGGTCATTTTTGAGCTAACTTGGATGAACTGCATCATTTATAAGCTAACCTAGGTAAAATGGGTCATTTTGGAGGAAAATAAGCTAACTCTAGGTCATTATGGTAAGCATATTGGAGGAAATAAAGCTAAGTCTAGGTCTTTATGCATTTGTTAAGCAAAACACTAGAGAAACTTACCGTGATCAGGGAGGTGTAGGAGCGGGGTGGCTAGTGCCGCTACCTGGAGAAGGATCGTGTGATGCGTTTCTGGAGTTAAGCTGCACCAAAGATCATTTCCAATGTCTCGTTAGCATTACGACACTCAAATGTTAAGACTACCAAGTAATGTCCATTCAAACTAAACTCACCGTGCTCCCAGGAGCAATCAATGGCATCGGCGGAGCGGGCTGACCGGACTTCTCGCACACAGACTGCACATTTGGTTTTCAGAACAGAGTCATATTAGTTAGTAATGAGACTCAAATGTTAAGACTAGCAAGTAATCTACAGAAGAAACTTACCACAAGGAGCTCGTACATGGCCCTTGCCTGCATGTCATTCCGTGCCCTCTCCTCCTCCATCATATTTCTCGTCCTCTCCTCCATCTCCCGCTGCCTCTCCGCCGCCTCCGCCAGAAGTTTCTCCGTTCTATCTCTCTCAGTCTGTATAGCAGCCTGCAACACCACTCACATGACCATTTGTAATCATTGATGGAAGCGCACACAATGTAATGGAGAAAGATAACTGAGTACGTATCACTAACCTTGATGGCGAGTTGCACTGGCCGTTCACGAGGCCTTATCTCAGGAGCGGAGCTCGACTGGCGCGCCTTGATCTCCGGGAGAGTGCTAGGACAACGGATAAGTCCATCTCCAATGGCTATGGAGCCATGGGACCTCCCGCCACCAGATATCATCACCAGCTCTGGATCAATGGGACCCTGGCTCGGGTTAAAGTCCTCCCCTTTCCTCGCCTTCCCCTCATCTCTATATCTCACGAGCTTGTTGTGGGAGGAGATGTTGGTGAAGTTGTTTGCATCATCGAGGTCAGACTGAGAGAAAGCCTTGACTTTCTTGTAAGAGCCAGTGTGGGCCATGGCATACAGGTCGTACACCTCTGGCACCTTATCCGCCTTATTGTGGCGTGCCTGAAAGAGAGAAACAATGAAAATTAGTAATTAAAGGGCTCAAGCTAGCATGATGAATGAATTGCATGAATCATGAAGCAAACCACATACCCAATTGCGCCCGAACTGATATAAGTTGGAGCTGCCTTGATGGTGTGGCACACCTTCCATTTGGGCACGTTTGTCCTTGGCCTGGTTGTGGAGGGCTAGCCATTCTTGTGAGCACCACTCATCGACCAACACCTCCCAACAATCCATCCGATCCGCACACCATCTCGGAGGCGCCTAAGTTAGCAAATAGAAACTTGAGCGCTACGGCTAAGAATTACTAAATGAAGGAACTTAAGTAGAAGGCCTTAAGAATTACCTTCATGTACTGCTCCTTACTCAGGAACTTATTGCGGCACGCCAGCTTGGTCTTCTTGATACCACGCAAGGCGTAGTAGTCTCGAACAGCCTGCACCCGAGCCTCGTGCCGTAAGTTCTGGAGTAGGCGCTTGCAGACGTTTTGGATAACATTTGCGCAGTCCTCCTCGTATCCCTCCTCACACCTGTAGAATGTCTGCAATCAAATGAGACAATATTGATTAGTACAATTAATAACTAGCTAGTTGAAGATTTTGAAATGTGTAAAGGAGAAATTACCCAGAACGTCCTGATCACCATGTCTGCCCTCGTGTCGCACACGACACCGTCGATAATGACATCCGGCGGGGCCGGGGCAGCCACGTAGTGCTCCCAGCTCAACCCAAGCTCTGGAAGCCGACCCTCACCAGGCAACGTGACAAACCCCGGGAAGTTTTGCCGGCAAAGAACTCCAAGGACGGAGTTGGGCCGGCGGACACTATGATGGTGGTCCCAACCCCTGCAGCATGACAAGGCCAACGCATTAGTTATTTGAAGAAACGTGAATGCAGAAGGTACAAAAATATTAAATGCACTTACGTACCTCTCCCCATCAGGGAAGATCAACCACCTCTGCTCGTGGGTCGCCGGCACGGACAGGAGCCGTGTAGCACCACGCTGGTACACGGTGCCACCCTCCTCCTCAAGATCAGTCGGCTCCCCGCCATCACCAGCATGGCCACTCGGCTCCTCGGGCTGATCCAGCCAGGTACCCCATCCGGACGTGTGCTCCTCCGGGGTCTCGTGGGCCGAACTCTCGTGGGCCGAAGGCCAGTCAACCCGAGGCTCGTGGGCCCAAGACCCGTGGACCGGAGGCTCGTGGACCGGAGTCCGTGTAGCCTCCTCCTCGGACGAGTCCACCCTAGCAGTCACGTGCTCGGGTGAAACAGCTGGGGGTGGCGGCGAGGAAGGTGCCCTAGCAGTCACCCTACCTCCTCTCCCGCGACCACGTGCCCCACCTCCTCTCTTCCTACCTCGTCCCCTGCTGGGCACCGCGGTCGACGAAGAAGGGCCCGGCGGTGTGGACATACTGTCCAGCAACGCTCGGCGGAGAGGTACGTCTGGAATCGAAGACCTCAGACCACGCGCCGACGAAGAAGGGGCCTTGGCGCGCTCCCGACCAGCGCCCACCATCTTTCAACACCTGCCATGACAAACAGTAAACGAAATTAGTACAACATAAAAAAAAGACCGACATGAATAATAATATGTGTATCACTTAAGTGTCTCATCATCAAGTACAACATTAAAAAATTTAATACCTGACACTACTAATAATCTCGATCAGTATCATCAATAAATGCATAATCATCATCATCACTATAATCAATGACGGGCTCATAGGGTTCAGTGGCATCAACATGTGCAAGGCCACCTTGACGTAATCGGTGAAGCAATGACAGGTCATCCGCAGCAGTAACCTCTTCTTGTTCCGGCTCTTCTTGTTCCGGCTCTTCTTGTTCCTCCTCTGGGGTGATGTCGGATTCACTGTCGCTGTCTACTTCAATGTTTTGGGGTGAAGTATAGCGGTTCTTGAAACGCTTTTTGGAAAGACGTGTCTCTTGGAAGAATTCTCCTTCATATGTGTCTGGGTTAATGTGAGGTTCATAATCCTCTTCCTTTGGGGGAGATAGTCTAGCACGTGGCGGCACTTCATAAATGACATCCCAACCTTTCAGATTTGGATTAGTTTGGCAGGCCCACGGTAGATAGAATACTTGGGTCGCCTGTTGAGTCGTAATATAGACATCAGGAACATCTAAATGGGTGCTTTGGTTGATTTCAACTAGCCCTATATGTTCATGAGTCCTTCTAGTCTCCTTCGGCTGAAACCAATAACATTTGAAGACTACGACATTCGGTGGGTTTTCACCATAGAATAGAAGTTCATAAATTGCTTCAACTCTCCCATAATACTCGGTACCTCCTTCGCCAATAGCAGATACACAACAATTTGTAGACTTTCGGTCGGCCATAGATAGCTCTTTGCCATAGGTACGAAAGCGATACCCGTTGATGTCGTATTTGTCAAATGAACGGACCTTATAGTCAAAACCATTAGCGACTTGTCTCAATTCGGCGTCCATAGACTCTGAATTAGCCTACAAGTTTAATATGAAAGGATTGTTGCATTACGCACAAATTAGCGAATGAAACCGGGATAGCCGCCTACAAATTAGCCTACAAGTCTAATAGAAATTACCGTTTGTTTGAACCAAGAGATGAAACCGGGATAGCCGCCTCCTTGCTTTGCGATAAGCTCATACTCTTCGACAGAATCCTTTTGGATCACCGCTCCATACGAGAATAAGGCGACGTATCGACTGTATGAAATATCCAGGAATAAGAGCAGTTCAAAGGAAATAGAAGTTGCGAAACTATGTACCGAGAACTTACTCGATGTACGGCCGCACTTCTATCAGGTTGTTGAAGATATACAACGAAATGGTCCGCCATTGTTCGTTATCCAAAGATACTGGATTTGAAACACTGGCTGGTGCGAGATTCCCTTTGAATAGGCTGAGGTTGGATCCACCCTTTTTAGGGTCGTCAGCATTGTACCAAGGCTTCGGATTATGCAAATGACGATTTTTGGCTTCGTAGTGTGCTGTCACGAAGTTTGCCGCCTCCTCAGTGATGAATGCCTCAGCCATCGATGCTTCAATTCTACGTTTATTTTTACATTTTTGTCGAAGCGTCTTCTGCATCCTCTTAGTTGGGTAGCACCAACGATTTTGCACGGGCCCCCCCAATCTTGCCTCGGTCAGGAGATGCAAAATCAAATGTTGCATTGGATTAAAGAAGCCCGGTGGAAAGATCTTCTCTAACTTGCAGATCAACTCCGGCGCCAACTCTTCCATTTCTTCTAGCACGCCAGGCGATAGTTCTTTCGCACAAAGAACACGGAAGAAATAGCTGAGTTCTGCCAGTACTAGCCATTCATCCTCAGGGATGAAGCCACGCAACATCACCGGCATTACCCGCTCAATCCATATGTGCCAATCATGACTCTTGAGACCAAATATCTTCAATTTATCAAGACTGGCTCCCCTCTGTAGATTCGCTGCATACCCATCGGGGAACATCAACTGCATTTTCACCCACAAGATAATTTCCCTCATAGCCAGCCTTCCAAGATTGAACCATGCCTTTGGCTTCGTCCAGTTCTGCTTTCCTTTCGGTTCTTTCATGTTTTGTAACGGCCTATCACATAGCGCCTCCAGATCGACTCTAGCCTTAGTATTATCCTTTGACTTCCCATCTATGCCGAACAATGTACCAAAAAGTGCCTCGGCGATATTCTTCTCAGTGTGCATCACGTCGATGTTGTGTGGGCAAAGGAGGTCTTTGAAGTAAGGCAGATCCCATAAGCATGTTTTGTGAGTCCAGGCGTGCTTAGAATTATACCCCTTGAAGTACCCTGGACGCTCTGGATCTGGCTCGAGAGCGTTTAACTGATCCAGGGTTTGTTGGCCTGTCAATGCAGGTGGTGCAGAGTTTTTGACAACTCTACCTCTGATGAAGTTCTTCTTGTCTTTCCTGAACTTATGGCGAGGATTCAGGAACTGTCTATGCATGTCGAAGCAAGAAAACTTGCGACCGGCCTGAAGCCAACGAAACTCAAGAGCTCCCTTGCATGTGGGGCACAGGAACCTTCCATGCACACACCAGCCAACGAATAGCGCATACGCCGGCAAGTCATGCGTCGAGTACATGTACCAGACACGCATTATGAAGTTCCGTTTGCTATAGGCATCGTATGTCTTGAACCCATTATCCCAGGCTTCTTGCAATTCGTCCTTAAGCGGTTGCATGTACACATTCATATTTTTCCCCGGATAGTTGGGCCCTGGAATTATCAACGTCAGGAAAATGTTCTTTCTTTGCATAATCTGTCCGGGGGGAGATTGAGTGGAAAGACAAATACGGGCCAACAACTGTATTGGGCTGCCGTCATACCAAACACACTGAACCCATCCATGCTGATGCCGACTCGAGGATGCCTCGGATCTGCCGCTTTGTCACCATGTAATTCATCAAACTTTTTCCACGCAACACCATCCGATGTGTGTACAATCATCAGATTCCCATCTGCATCTAGTTCGGTTCTTTTGCCCGTTTTGTGCCATGTCATCTGTCTGGCCGTCTCTTCGACCATGAAAAGACGTTGAAGTCTTGGTACGATTGGCATATTCCGAAGAACACTAACGGGGATTTTGGTCTGTGTCTTCTCACCCATACCGTTGTTTACCACAACATACCTGGAAGACTTGCAAATGGGACAATAGTTCAAGTCCGCATAGTCAAGCCTAAACAAGACACATCCTTTCTCACAGGCATGTATCTTATCATAGGGCATCTTCAGTGCACGAAGGATTTTGTCCGACTGGTATAGGTTTGCAGGCATTACATGGCCTTTGGGTAGAAAGCGTCCAAATACTGTCATCATTGCATCGTAGCATTCTCTGCCCAAGTTGAACTGAGCCTTCAGAGCCATTACTTGTGAGATGGCATCCAACTGACAAAGCTCAGTGTGCTCATGGAGCGGACGTTTTGAAGACTCCAACATTTCATTGAAGGCCTTTGCAGATTCCTCCATCTCCTCGTCCGAATCCCGAGTATCATCAAAGTCTTGCACCATGTTTTCCATCCCGGTACCATGCTCGTCGGTGCGACGACGATCCACCTCAGCTCGGTCACGTTGGGCAGACTCACCATGAAATGTCCACACCGTATAATCGGGCGTAAAACCACTCTTCTGCAGGTGTTTGCCCATTTCAGCCTCTGTCCTCTTTTCCCAATTGCCGCACCGTAAACAGGGGCACCAGGTTTTCCTCTGGCCATTTGCAAATGCGGCTCGCACAAACCCCTTGGTTTTTGTGAACCATTCAGTGCTCCATTTGTTCTGACCAGTGTGACCGGTGTACATCCACGCACGATCACTCATCTTGACTTTCAGAGCTACTAGACACACAACAAATATATATATAATTCAGCATGTATGTATTCATCAGTTGATCTACTTTGTCAATTTTATTACGTCCATGCAACCTACACTCTAATAGGTAATGATAGGTCCTAATCCCACCCGAGTATGTTTAGATTGGGTTCATTTTCCCATGCTATGCCCCGGATCCTACGCAAAATTTCGGCAGCACCTCCCCGCTGTT
>NC_057802.1:156120272-156125957 GCF_018294505.1 Triticum aestivum
GACGGGGCGGCGGCGGCGCGCGGCGGGCGGCGGCGTGGGAGGAGAGAAACGGCGAGGGAGAGGGAAGAAGTGAGTAACGGGCGGGGGGTACGGGCCGTTAGGTAGTAGGCTCTTTGCCGTCCGCCCCCCTTTGCCGTCCGCTTTTTTGCCTCTTTGCCGTCTGCTAGCGGACGGCAAAGAGGTGGCCCGTTAAGTTTTTCAAAAACGGGCGGGGGGTGGGGGCCACCTCACTCTTTGCCGTCCGCTGGCCGCCGTCTGCTTTTGGGTAGCTGATGGCAAAGAGCTGGCAGATGGCAAATTAGCTGATTCCAGTAGTGTAAGGGTTATCGACAAGTTCAAGGGGTTGACTACGATGAGACTTTCTCACCCGTAGCGAAGCTGAAGTCCGTCCGAATCATGTTAGCAATTGCCGCATACTATGATTATGAGATATGGCAAATGGACGTCAAAACGGCATTCCTTAACGGCTTTCTTAAGGAAGAATTGTACATGATGCAGCCGGAAGGTTTTGTCGATCCTAAGAATGCTAACAAGGTATGCAAGCTCCAGCGCTCCATCTATGGGCTGGTGCAAGCATCTCGGAGTTGGAACATTCGATTTGATGAGATGATCAAAGCATTTGGGTTTACACAGACTTATGGAGAAGCCTGTGTTTACAAGAAAGTGAGTGGGAGCTCTGTAGCATTTCTCATATTATATGTGGATGACATACTGTTGTTGGCAAATGATATAGAATTATTGGGAAGCATAAAGGCCTACTTGAACAAGTGTTTTTCAATGAAGGACCTTGGAGAAGCTGCTTATATATTAGGCATCAAGATCTATAGAGATAGATCAAGACGCCTCATTGGTCTTTCACAAAGTACGTACCTTGACAAGATATTGAAGAAGTTCAATATGGATCAGTCCAAGAAGGGGTTCTTGCCTGTATTGCAAGGTGTGCAAATGAGCATGGCTCAATGCCCGACCACGGCAGAAGATAGAGAAAAGATGAGTGCCGTCCCCTATGCCTCGGCCATAGGGTCTATTATGTATGCCATGCTGTGTACCAGACCTGATGTAAACCTTGCCGTAAGTTTGGTAGGAAGGTACCAAAGTAATCCCGGCATGGAACACTGGACAGCGGTCAAGAATATCCTGAAGTACCTGAAGAGGACTAAGGATATGTTTCTCGTTTATGGAGGTGACGAAGAGCTCGTCGTAAAGGGTTACGTCGATGCTAGTTTCGACACAGATCTGGATGACTCTAAGTCACAAACCGAATACGTGTATATTTTGAATGGTGGGGCAGTAAGCTGGTGCAGTTGCAAGCAAAGCGTTGTGGCGGGATTTACATGTGAAGCGGAATACATGGCGGCCTCAGAGGCAGCACAAGAAGCAATCTGGGTGAAGGAGTTCATTACCGACCTAGGAGTTATCCCCAATGCGTCGGGCCCGATGACTCTCTTCTGTGACAACACTGGAGCTATTGCCCTTGCCAAGGAGCCCAGGTTTCACAGGAAGACCAGGCATATCAGGCGTCGCTTCAACTCCATTCATGAAAATGTTCAAAATGGAGACATAGATATTTGTAAAGTACATACGGACCTGAATGTAGCAGATCCGTTGACTAAACCTCTCCCTAGAGCAAAACATGATCAACACCAGAACTCTATGGGTGTTCGTTTCATCACAATGTAACTAGATTATTGACTAGTGCAAGTGGGAGACTGTTGGAAATATGCCCTAGAGGCAATAATAAAATGGTTATTATTATATTTCATTGTTCATGATAATTGTCTATTGTTCATGCTATAATTGTGTTATCCGGAAATCGTAATACATGTGTGAATACATAGACCACAACATGTCCCTAGTGAGCCTCTAGTTGACTAGCTCGTTGATCAACAGATAGTCATGGTTTCCTGACTATGGACATTGGATGTCATTGATAACGGGATCACATCATTAGGAGAATGATGTGATGGACAAGACCCAATCCTAAGCATAGCACAAGATCGTGTAGTTCGTTTGCTAGAGCTTTTCCAAATGTCAAGTATCATTTCCTTAGACCATGAGATTGTACAACTCCCGGATACCATAGGAGTGCTTTGGGTGTGCCAAACGTCACAACGCAACTGGGTGGCTATAAAGGTGCACTACGGGTATCTCCGAAAGTGTCTGTTGGGTTGGCACGAATCGAGACTGGGATTTGTCACTCCGTATGACGGAGAGGTATCTCTGGGCCCACTCGGTAATGCATCATCATAATGAGCTCAATGTGACCAAGTGTTTGGTCACGGGATCATGCATTACGGTACGAGTAAAGTGACTTGCCGGTAACAAGATTGAACAAGGTATTGGGATACCGATGATCGAATCTCGGGCAAGTAACGTACCGATTGGCAAAGGGAATTGTATACGGGATTGATTGAATCCTCGACATCGTGGTTCATCCGATGAGATCATCGTGGAACATGTGGGAGCCAACGTGGGTATCCAGATCCCGTTGTTGGTTATTGACCGGAGAGTCGTCTCGGTCATGTCTGCATGTCTCCCGAACCCGTAGGGTCTACACACTTAAGGTTCGGTGACGCTAGAGTTGTAGAGATATTAGTATGCGGTTAACCGAAAGTTGTTCGGAGTCCCGGATGAGATCCCGGACGTCACGAGGAGTTCCGGAATGGTCCGGAGGTAAAGATTTATATATGGGAAGTCCTATTTTGGCCACCGGAAAATGTTCGGGATTTTTCGGTATTGTACCGGGAAGGTTCTAGAAGGTTCTGAAGTGGGGCCCACCTGCATGGGGGGACCCACATGAACGTGGGTAGTGGGGGCAAGGCCCCACACCCCTGGTCAAGGCGCACTAAGATCCCACCTTAGAAGGAATAAGATCATATCCCGAAGGGATAAGATCAAGATCCCTAAAAAAGGGGGATAACAATCGGTGGGGAAGGGAAATGATGGGATTTCTTTCCCCCACCTTTGCCAACGCCCCAATGGACTTGGAGGGCAAGAAACCAGCCCCCTCCACCCCTATATATAGTGGGGAGGCGCATGGGAGCAGCACCCAAGCCCCTGGCGCATCCCTCTCCCTCCCATGACACCTCTCCCACTCGCTGAGCTTGGCGAAGCCCTGCCGAGATCCCCACTGCTTCCACCACCACGCCATTGTGGTGCTGGATCTCCATCAACCTCTCCCTCCCCTTGCTGGATCAAGAAGGAGGAGATGTCTTCCCAACCGTACGTGTGTTGAACGCGGAGGTGCCGTCCGTTCGGTGCTCGGTCATCGGTGATTTGGATCATGACGAGTATGACTCCATCAACCCCGTTCACTTGAACGCTTCCGCTCGCGATCTACAAGGGTATGTAGATGCACTCTTTTCCCTCTCATTGCTAGAAGACTCCATAGATTGTTCTTGGTGATGCGTAGAATTTTTTTAATTTCTGCAACGATCTCCAACAGCCGCAGTCCACGGGAAGGCCAAGCTGCTCTCCAAGGCCAACGACTCCATCAAAGACCTGAAGCTGAAGCTGGAGGGTCTTGAGGGGACACTATTGGATGTCAGGGCCCGGGAGGAGACCCTGACCAAGGGCCTGGAGGAGGAGAGGCAGCTGCGGAGGAATGACGCTGCCAACCACGAGGATTACGTGAAGGGCGAAAACCTCTGGATCAGCCGCCTCACCGACGTCGCCGGCAGGATCACCACGAAGATGGTTGCCATGGGGATGCCAAACATGAGGTACGCCTCGGAGCTGAACGTGAGTCCCAACGCCAAATTGACCCTGTTCTTTGAGGGCGTTCTCGGAGCCCTGGAGCAGTTCCGCTCCAACAGAGCGACCTCTCTGTCCAATGAGGCCCGGAAGCTTTGCCGGGGTGCCCTGACCAAGGTCCTCACCAAGGTGGCGTACTGGAACCCCAACCTCGACTTCGATGCCACGCTGGAGAGCTTGCCGGAGGATGTGTACCTCGCGGCGCTCGAGGAGCATATCCAGCCCGTCATCAGCCACATCGACGGAGTTCGGAGGGTAGAGGGCCAGCGCCGGGACTAGGCACCCCGTTTCTCATCGCCGCTGCGAGTTCAAGACCAAGATAATTTTATCTTAAGTTAGAACCGCAGCGATTATTTGATGTAATATAACTCTGCAATACTTTAATATCACGCATGCTATCTTCCCGTTAGATCTTTCTTTGTATGTTTGCACCCTACGCTTGTTGAGATAAGGCTGCCGGCGCTTAAACCCATGCCATGGCACTTTGAGGACGGATCACCCTGCCGAAAGGGCACTTGCTGCTAGGCAAGCCACCTTGCCACCGCCAGCGCGGTCGCTCGAACTGTCGAGCGGACTCGAAACAGGACAAGAACGCTGCTGGTAGCGGGTAGGCCACCTTGCCGTTCTCAGCGCAGCCGCATGAACTATCGAGCGGACTCGAGATAGAGACAAAGAACTGTCGAGCGGACTCCAGACAGATACAAGGGCGTTGCCAATAGCGGAAGGGTCCCATTGCGTGCAGGTTTCCCGTACAAGGAACGAGATCTTTCGGGGAGGACGGACTTATATGAATGAAATTAACCAAAATTTCGCATGACTTAGCTTTTTGGGGCCACGCGGATGGCCGTCGAGGCTGCGGACGGCACCAAAGGGCGGTTGATCGACGTCACGCTCTTCCTTCGAGCCATCCTCATGGAAGAGTCACTGCGTCGGCTCCAAAACCAGATTTCCACGGCTTGCGCCCCCTACCTGGCGCGCCAAAGATGTCGGGGGAAACGACACCTACGGGATCACCAGGAATCCCTTTTGCTATGGTTGGCGGGCGCGGGGCTGTGGAAAGAGCGGGATTGAGAGATCAACGTGGGGGGGTTATCCAGGTTCGGGCCGCAAGTGATGCGTAATACCCTACTCCTGCTGGTTTCTGTTTATCTGGTGTTCTTGGACTAGCTACAAGGCGTGCCGGGTCCAAAAAGTCTGAATCCTCTCCCAGTACGTCGCGGGCCTCCGTTTATAGACAAAGGGGTTGCCACAGTGGCACACAGGAGGTGTTAAGCTATACAGTGGTCGAGTCTATCCTTTGGCACCGTAGGACAAACACATTTAATGCGCTGCCGACGTGCCCTTCTTGCTTTACCGGGGATGGCAAGGAAGCTCATCCCAGCTGTCGCCGCCTCGCCTGGCTTGGACGCGCGTCCGAACAGACGAGGCGGGTAGTGCCATGCTGGCTGGCTGCTGAGTTGGTGCGGTGGCAGAGCCTACACGAAGATCTGCATGCCACCACGCAGGTGCTTGATGAGTTGGCCTAGAGGCCGCACCTCACCACGCAGGTGCTCGCCTAGTTGGTGGGCTGGCAGCTGTATGGGAACTGCGGTGGAGTCTTGGCAGATGTGGGCCTGGCTGCGGCCCCACAGATGTCTTTGGCAAGGGTCTTGCCGGGGCCCCGGCAAGGGTCTTGCTGCGGCGTCGTGGGCGCCCCCGGCAAGGGGCTTGCCGGGGGTCTCGTGGGTATCCTTGGCCAGGATCTTGCCGGGGATCTTCGTCTTCTGGTTATTCATCTAGTCTTGTATGTTTCTGGTCTTCACAAAGATCTGCATGCCACCATGGAGGCGCTTCCCGAGCCTTGGTTCCAATGTGGTTTGAGGGTGTCGGAACTCTCAGGCTCAAGGGTGGCAGCCCTGCTGGCGTTGGGCAAGTTGCCCCGGGAAGGCTCTT